>NW_027069708.1:890236-986087 GCF_002906115.3 Quercus suber | reverse complement strand
GAAATTAAGTTGGACCATGGCTCTTACGAATTTGTTTTGTGGTAGGTCCTGGGCCAAGTACTTTAGTGATTGTGCTCCTGCACAGGTTTTGAGCAAGGTACTTTGGATATTTTTCCTCATCCAAGTCCTCAGTCATAGACTAAGTAGACCTATTTTTGTGGCAAGTACTGGGCTAAATACTTCGGGATATTTATTTCCACCCTAAGCCGTGGACCATTTACTTGGACTGATTCTGATATAAGTCCTAGGCATGTGCTAAAAATTTTTATTTTTATTATCTGCCTTTCCTCATTTTATTTTAGCCCTAGCCCAGGTCTCCTACCCAAATTTTGGCCAATCTTAGGCTATGTGATGTAATGGTATCTCACGAGGACTTCACCAGTGGGTTTAAGGGAGGTGTGTTGATGGAGCTTCTTTGTGCTGTGCTAATTTCCCTGAAGGATTCATCTATTGACTCTTTGTCTGAGGAGAGGCTCTTGGAATGGAGGGCAGTGGTACAAGATCTTGTAGAGGCAAATTCAACTTGTCCTTTATGCTGGAGTACCTTTGATCTTTAGCCCATGCACTCTTCCAGAGGAAGGCCTCTAAGGATCTTAATGTTAAGATTGTTGCTATTGATGAGGCCTTAGCTTGTTCTCACAAGGTACTGCAAGATTTGAAGATCAAGTGGCAACTGATCCTTTCTTCCCCAACTACTTCTGCAGTTCCACCAGAAGGCTCTTTATTGGCTGGCCTTATAACTTAGCTTCCCCCCCCCCCCTTCACCCACTTTATTTTTTTAGACAATTCAGGATGTACAAATAAATTTTCTTTCCTTCTAAGTACTCTTAACTGCCTTCTTTTTTGAAATGTGGATCTTGATAATTTGATATGTTTATGTATTTGCATGCCATCCTTTTCTCTCTCTCTCTTTTTTTTTTTTTTTTTTTTGAAATTAAGTTGGACCATGGCTCTTACGAATTTGTTTTGTGGTAGGTCCTGGGCCAAGTACTTTAGTGATTGTGCTCCTGCACAGGTTTTGAGCAAGGTACTTTGGATATTTTTCCTCATCCAAGTCCTCAGTCATAGACTAAGTAGACCTATTTTTGTGGCAAGTACTGGGCTAAATACTTCGGGATATTTATTTCCACCCTAAGCCGTGGACCATTTACTTGGACTGATTCTGATATAAGTCCTAGGCCATGTGCTAAAATTTTTATTTTTATTATCTGCCTTTCCTCATTTTATTTTAGCCCTAGCCCAGGTCTCCTACCCAAATTTTGGCCAATCTTAGGCTATGTGATGTAATGGTATCTCACGAGGACTTCACCAGTGGGTTTAAGGGAGGTGTGTTGATGGAGCTTCTTTGTGCTGTGCTAATTTCCCTGAAGGATTCATCTATTGACTCTTTGTCTGAGGAGAGGCTCTTGGAATGGAGGGCAGTGGTACAAGATCTTGTAGAGGCAAATTCAACTTGTCCTTTATGCTGGAGTACCTTTGATCTTTAGCCCATGCACTCTTCCAGAGGAAGGCCTCTAAGGATCTTAATGTTAAGATTATTGCTATTGATGAGGCCTTAGCTTGTTCTCACAAGGTACTGCAAGATTTGAAGATCAAGTGGCAACTGATCCTTTCTTCCCCAACTACTTCTGCAGTTCCACCAGAAGGCTCTTTATTGGCTGGCCTTATAACTTAGCTTCCCCCCCCCCCCTCACCCACTTTATTTTTTTAGACAATTCAGGATGTACAAATAAATTTTCTTTCCTTCTAAGTACTCTTAACTGCCTTCTTTTTTTGAAATGTGGATCTTGATAATTTGATATGTTTATGTATTTGCATGCCATCCTTTTCTCCCTCTCTCTTTTTTTTTTTTTTTTTTTGAAATTAAGTTGGACCATGGCTCTTACGAATTTGTTTTGTGGTAGGTCCTGGGCCAAGTACTTTAGTGATTGTGCTCCTGCACAGGTTTTGAGCAAGGTACTTTGGATATTTTTCCTCATCCAAGTCCTCAGTCATAGACTAAGTAGACCTATTTTTGTGGCAAGTACTGGGCTAAATACTTCGGGATATTTATTTCCACCCTAAGCCGTGGACCATTTACTTGGACCGATTCTGATATAATTCCTAGGCCATGTGCTAAAATTTTTATTTTTATTATCTGCCTTTCCTCATTTTATTTTAGCCCTAGCCCAGGTCTCCTACCCAAATTTTGGCCAATCTTAGTCTATGTGATGTAATGGTATCTCACGAGGACTTCACCAGTGGGTTTAAGGGAGGTGTGCTGATGGAGCTTCTTTGTGCTGTGCTAATTCCCTGAAGGATTCATCTATTGACTCTTTGTCTGAGGAGAGGCTCTTGGAATGGAGGGCAGTGGTACAAGATCTTGTAGAGGCAAATTCAACTTGTCCTTTATGCTGGAGTACCTTTGATCTTTAGCCCATGCACTCTTCCAGAGGAAGGCCTCTAAGGATCTTAATGTTAAGATTGTTGCTATTGATGAGGCCTTAGCTTGTTCTCACAAGGTACTGCAAGATTTGAAGATCAAGTGGCAACTGATCCTTTCTTCCCCAACTACTTCTGCAGTTCCACCAGAAGGCTCTTTATTGGCTGGCCTTATAACTTAGCTTCCCCCCCCCCCCTCACCCACTTTATTTTTTAGACAATTCAGGATGTACAAATAAATTTTCTTTCAAAAAAAAAAAAAAAAAAAAGAGAGAGAGAGAGAGAGAGAAGGATGGCATGCAAATACATAAACATATCAAATTATCAAGATCCACATTTCAAAAAAAGAGGGCAGTTAAGAGTACTTAGAAGGAAAGAAAATTTATTTGTACATCCTGAATTGTCTAAAAAAATGGGGTGGGTGGGGGGGGGGGGGGAAGCTAAGTTATAAGGCCAGCCAATAAAGAGCCTTCTGGTGGAACTGCAGAAGTAGTTGGGGAAGAAAGGATCAGTTGCCACTTGATCTTCAAATCTTGCAGTACCTTGTGAGAACAAGCTAAGGCCTCATCAATAGCAACAATCTTAACATTAAGATCCTTAGAGGCCTTCCTCTGGAAGAGTGCATGGGCTAAAGATCAAAGGTACTCCAGCATAAAGGACAAGTTGAATTTGCCTCTACAAGATCTTGTACCACTGCCTTCCATTCCAAGAGCCTCTCCTCAGACAAAGAGTCAATGGATGAATCCTTCAGGGAAATTAGCACAGCACAAAGAAGGTCCATCAGCACACCTCCCTTAAACCCACTGGTGAAGTCCTCGTGAGCCTCGAATAACCCCTCTAAAAGTGGTGAGCCCTCAACAGGCACAGAGAACCACAAGAAACTAATGAAGAGTGGCCCAAAGAGATGAAAGTGGCTCGTAAGGAGGCTATTGAACTCCTGGAAATCAAAACGGACTAAGGAAGTAGGAAGCGCTGAGCTAGGATACGAGACACTCATCTCTAGGGCTTTTTACATTGTTGTGTCTCTTTCCTTAGGAACTGAAAGACTCTCAAGAATTTGGGTGGTCTGGGAGATCCCTAGTTGAACCCCAACAATTTGGACATTTGGAGGAGGTCCTTTGGCTTCCCCAGTAATCGCAAGCTCAAGTTCCTTTATGCCCGTGTCAACATTTGCCAAGTGAACAGGATTATGGCAAAGTATAGAAAAAAAAAAATACGAGAGAGTGTGAAGAACAGGTACCAGCTCCCCACGATAAAGCTTCCTCTTGAACCTGGGCAACTACCTCAGTCATTATGGGAGGTTCGTCCTCCTGCCCTTCCAGTTCCTCAGAGGATTCTGTGAAAGAACATAGCGCGTGTTGGAAGAAAGGCGAAGAAATTTTAGCAAAATTACTAAAGGAGGGGAGGGACCCTGAGGACTGACCCATATAAAAATGAAAAAGAAAAAAGAAACAAAGTTTTTCAACAAGAAGGGGGTAAGAAAGATAAATAATAGGCCACAAATGTATTGACCCCTTATAATGAATTAATTAATTAATTAGCCAAGTTTAATTAATTAATCAAATCAACATGCAAACGCATGGTAGCACAAACAAATCACCAATTAAACTAAGTATGCAGTAGAAATTAAATTGACATGGCGATTTCTTTACGAATGGAGAAAACCTACATAACAAAAACCCTACTGGGTGATTTTCAGGTCACCATTCCCAAAATTCCACTATTATCACAACAAGCAGTTACAAGTAAAGGAATCTCAATACCTTATACCAACCTATAGTTGAACCCTAACCCCAATACCAAATTGGACTTGTTCTGTAGTGACAATTTCTCCTTTTAATGCACGGCTCCTAAGTACATGACTAACCAATTGCGCGGATCTCAGTACGCGACTTCAACCACCAACTAGAGAAGATTGTTGGTTGCAAAGTTCTTCAGTTTATCCACACGATGAAGAATAAGAAGATGCTTGGTCACAAAATCCTATGGTGCACATACACAGCAACTTTTTCAAGAGTGATGAACTAGGTCGAAACTTTTTCTTCGGTCATAATTTGTTTGAACAGACTTTTCTCAAAGCTTGTGCAACTTGTGTACTCTTTGACGACCTTTAAAATAATCCATTTATATGTCTAGGGTTAGAGGAAAATAAGGCCCAAAGACGTATTCACGGAACCCAAGAAAATCATATTAGAATTCTGAAATTTTTAAACCTCGACAGATAGGAGCTGTCGAGTAGGTGTCGAGCACACGGGCTGAACAGCTTCTTAAACTTCGACAAATGCTAGCTATCGAGCTTTAATGAACTTGCACTTCTTAGCTTGTTTCTTGGACAGACTTGATGACTTCAACACTTGATCTTGAAACACATTTTCTTGAAGTATTAAGAACACCTAGATCTAACCAATTACAAGTAAAGTGCATTTGGTCAAAGGATTAACCAGTTACATAAAATAATGACATATGTTCTTAGCAAGTGAAACACATATGTCTTAAAAATCTCCCCCTTTGGCAATCCGTGACAAAATCACAACAAACAAATGAACATATGAGAGAAGTCATAAATCACTTAACTCATACTCACTTTTTGAATACAATAAAATCTATCCTAACACAAACTCTTGAAAAACTTTGCAAGAAGAGAGTTTATGGCAAGTAGACTTTGACAACCTATATTTCTGAAACACTTTAAACAAAACTCATCAAGACATCTTTGTGTGAAACAGAAATAATAGATTGCATACAAGTAATAAGAAGCATATGCATAAAGAGAGAAAAGAAGCAACACATGTAAGGGGTATGTGAAAGAAAACATAAATCCACATATAGAAAAGAATAAGTACAATGTATGTCAATAAAATGGTCACAAGGGCCAATGTACAAGAATAAATGTATCTAAAGAAAGAAAAGAAAAGATACATAACATCCTCACTACATCCCTCAAAAATACTAACACTCCCCCTAACAAAATGGTCCTATACTAACTCTCCCCCTAAGAATGACTACTCTCATATCCCAAAATTACTCCCCCTTTTTGTCACGAGTGATAAAGAGTAGAGTGTCAAGTAGACATCTCATCGATAGAGGTAGTATCTCCATTATCATTATTAGAAGCATTATCGTCATCACTATCATCATCATCCTCATCCTCAGAATCAGAAGCCACATAAGGAGGTGGAGGAGAACCCTCAAAAGCGAAGCCACCCATGGTCGCCTGCCGCCTAGCAATTCGGCCAACCCGAACGGTCACCTAATACAACTCAGTAGAGAGTGTATCAAGGCGAGCCAAATGGGAGGGAGGAGTTGCTAACTCTGATTGTCGTGACCGAAATTGTGCTTCACTACGTTTTACGGTAGAAGCATCTATGGCACATATAAAAGTGAAATAGTCGAATACCGGAAAAGGGACCAAAAAATGGTGTAAGATCCTCATGATAGCGGAAGGAAAGATAAGCTTATCACAGGACGCCGAATCTAGGACCTTTAGCAAAAGGCCTACATGGTATAAACTGACGCTCACCCCAATCAAAAAGGTGCTCACAGAAAGCAGACATGAACTCATTCTTGGACATAATCCTTAGACGCTCACAACTAGGATAGTCAGGAAACTCTACCCTAGGAATCCGAAACACATCCGCAACAAGCTGCGGTGTGACAGGAATGCATGTACCTTGAACGCGAGTGAAGAAAAGAGTTACTGAATAATCAATCCCGTGCATGTTGGACTAAAACTCCTAGATAAGCACGAGAGGACAGGTGATCGAGACGTCACACAATGACTCCCATCCTTGACTATGAATGACATCAGGAAGGTTGGTGTCGGCGAAGTCCGCCATAATGACTTAGCATTTCGAATGAATGCCTTGTCGGGAAAAGTTCCCCGAGAAAGCCTTACAGGCATCCTCATCACGGAATCGAATCTGTGATGGAGTAGGATCAGAAGATGAAGATGATGTCCCGGAACGAAGAGGGTTTTGAGACAGAGTAGATTTACGCTTAGGTGCCATAGACATGACTAACGTAAACAGAAAGAGAGGGAGAGAGAGAAAGACAATCAGAAAAGCTTCAAAGCAGTTCAAATATAGCAAGTATATTGAAAAGAGAGTACGTATGCATGGAAAATGCATGAACATGTGATATGCAAAGTAAATTGCATCATGGGCTCAGCCCAATCCAATCCTACTAGCACACAATCAACTTGCACACATCTAAATGCATGATAATACTGTTAAAATGCTAATGTGATGCAATGCATGAGATTTTAAACTCATTTAAGTGAAAACCCATCCCAAAATTTCAACAATAACTCACCAATTTTGAAAAACCCTAAAATTTTTCAAAAACCCCAAAACCTAGGTTTCAAAACATGAAAACGCATGAAAATGAGAGAATAGAAGCTTACCAAGTGAAAGAAAACTTGAATAAAGCTTGAAGAAACCTTGAGGAACAAGTTTGGAGTGAGTGAGAGAGGTTTGGTAGGTGAACAGACAGGGGTATCGAAAGAAAGATCGAGAGAAATGAGGTTCAGATTGCATAAGAAAGAATATATAGAACCTCAGTAAAGCTCGACAGATGAAGGTGTCGAGCCACCTGTCGAGGAAGTTGTCAAGAAAAACAACGTTGATAGATGAAGCTATCGAGAAGGTGTCGAGGAACAAAGCAAAGACAGAAGAACAGAAGCTCGATCGATCCACCAGCTGTCGATGAGCTATCGAGGAGACAGGAACTTTCTCGATCAATCCACCAGGTGTTGAGAAGCTGTCGAGATTGTGATAAGAAAAAGCTTAAGAAGCTCGACAGATAGCTAGGTATCGAGGAGTTGTCAAGGAGCTGTCGAGCTAGCTTTTAAAACCAGTTTTTCGAGAAGAGAAAAACACAGACATGAATGCAATCAGACATGCAACTTAACCATTGATCCAATCAACATAGTAAGCTCTCAAAATCATCTCTCAACAATAATTTTAAGCACATGGATCCCAAAAAAAAAAACATACACACACACAATAAACAAGTCTAACTAATTTTACATTTCAAAAACAAGTCAAGATAGTTTAGTGAGCATACATTAACACATGTAGAACCTTGTGATGGCCAAATGACATTGTATCTGCACATGTATCAATAGTAGCAAAGAATATTACGTGTTGTGTGTGAAAAACATCGCAAAATAGCATAAGTGTATACATGTTATGACGATTTTAGATATGAGAAAATCACTTTAACTCACACACAATCAGAGCCATTTGATGGGGACTATCACCTTCAAGGTACATCCTCTAACTCCCACATCTCCTAGAATACACGCTTGCAATCATATTTAAAGCATTTTTAATCTTTTTTGCTTTTTATTTTTCTTTGCATATTTTTCTTTTATTGAGCATATCTTGCATGGGCATATAAGAGAGAGAAAAGAAATATCCAATGATATTTGACATTCCAATTTTGCTATGCCGAAGCATACAAATGTCGTTGACATTGCACTTTTGCTATGCCAAAGCATACAGATGTCATTGGCGAGCAACAATGATAAGATGGTTATTTATGCTTTTCTCTTAGGATTTTTTTAGTCCTATCCGTCAAAAAGAGTGATACGAGTGTTAAGTACAAGAGATCACTTAACCTTACTCATCACAAACATGAGCCACAAAGCTTGCTTGCTTAGTTGTGTATAGAGATGTTTATCTATGCTACAAGAGATACAAAGTTTAGAAAATTTTGTTTCAATGGCCATCCAAGGTATACAAGTACCAATGTACACAAAACACACGCTGTTTTTGTATTTTTCTGATTTTTCAATTTTTTTTTTAATATGAAAAACAAAAATAAGCAAAACTGGGAAAAAAAAAACAAACAAACAAAAACAAGTTAAGCAAAGCAAATCATAAAACTAGACTGACTCAAAATAGTAAAGCAAAACACACAAGTTATGCAAAAACAAAAGCACAAAGAAAGAGAAGAAAGTGATAGAATCACTTGAAGCCCTTTTCCTTCCACACCTTGGAAGTACCTTTCTGTTGATTAAACCCTTGAATCGGCAGTGAGGGGGAAGAATTGAAACATTCAAGTTTGAAAGGAACATGAGGGCTTTAAGAAGATCTCCAAGAGAAGCAAGAGAGGATTGAAGCTGATTCTGGCTTCCAGATGCTATCATGCCATTGCTCTGTTGAGTGGCTAACCACTTATAGCAATTTGGTCGAGTATGACCGGCAACATCACAATGATGACAGAGATGCTGCTTCTTCTATTTAGGCTTTTGAGACTGGTTTTTAACATCTTTCTTATCTTGCTTAGGGGGTGCTCCTAAGATTGATTTACCCTTGTCTATGTTCTCACTAGCTAAAATAGTTTTATCATCATTGTTCTCAATTTCAACATTATTAGCAAAAGGAACAAAAACAGTAGTACTAGTAGAAGCAATATTAGAGGAAGAAAGTCCATACCCTAAACCTGTTTGATCAGAAGTAGATTTCTGAATGCTGAGCATCTCGTCAAGCTTCGCACTTAAAGTCCTCTCCAATTGAGCTCTGACTTGAAACAGCTCTGCTTCAAGCTTCTTGGTCTTCTCAGCCAAGAAATCGTTCTCAAACCTCAGTGCCCCTATAGTCTGATTAGCCTCATCAAGCTTTGTGGACAACTCTTCACGGTTAAGTTCCACATCACTGAGTTTCTTATGGCCAACCTATAGAGTTTCTTGTGTTTCTCAGAAAGCTTGTATTGTTTCTCAAAGGCGGTATGGATATCATCTTGATCATTCATCTTCTCACACTTAGAATCCACCAATTCTTCTTCTTCGTCCATGTCTTCAACAATCCCTTCAGTAGGATTGACTGTGGCAGTGAAGGCATTCAAGATTCCATCATCCTCATTGTCGGAATCATCCTCAGGTTCAGTGTCACTCAAGGTTGCAGCAAGTGCCTTACTCTTCCCAATGCTTTTGAGATATGTAGGACAATCCTGTTTCATGTGTTTGAAACCATGACACCCAAAGCACTTAGGTCCTGTGAGAACAGTGTACTGATTGCCATCCTTTGCATCCTTCTTTCCTTTGTCTTAGCTCTTAAACTGAGAAGAACCGGATTGCCTACGGTCTTTGTCAAAGCGCTTTCCATTGGCATTCTTCATAAACTTCTTGAACTGCCTAGTGATGTAGGACTTCATCTTGGAATCTTCATCATCGAAAGACTCATCCGTGTCACTGCTCTTAGCCTTCAGTGTTATATTCTTTCCTTTACCCGACTTGCCAATTCTGGTTAACCCTAGCTTGCAGGTCTGCAAGTTTCCAACAAGCTCGGTCAAAGGAATCTTGTCAATATCCTTTGATTCCTTGATTGTTGTATCTTGGCATGAAATCTCTTGGGTAGAGATCTAAGCACTTTCCTCACAATCTTGGGTTCAAGAATGGTTTCCCCAAAATTGAAAGCTGAGTTCACTATGTCCTTAAGCTTGGCATAGAACTCATCAAACAACTCATCCTCCTTCATCTTAATCTTTTCAAAGCTTGTAGTGAGCCTCTGAATCTTTGAATCCTTTATAGTCTTTGTTCCTCATAGATTGTCTGGAGGATGGTCCATGCTTCCTTAGCAGTTTTAGTGGAGGATATTTTCTTAAACTCCTCATTGGTGACTACACTAAATAAAGCATTCAATGCCCTATTGTTGAAGTTTTCCGCCTTGATCTTGGCTTCATCCAAATCAGCCAATGCTTCCTTTGGCTTAGTCCTGCCAATCTCTACAGCTTGCCCACCTTCTCATCTAAAGACTGCAAGAAAGCTCTCATGCGTACTTTCCAATATGCAAAGTTAGTGCCATCAAATAAAGGAGGTATAATTAATAACTGTCCTCTATCCATGACAAATAGGGGTTAATGGATCAACACAACAAAGATTAAACCTAATCAGAGTGTGAATGCTCTGATGCCACTTGATAGGCCACAAACGTATTGACCCCTTGTGATGAATTAAACAGCCAAGTTTAATTAATTAATCAAATTAACATGCAAATGTGTGGTAGCACAAACAAATCACCAATTAAACTAAGTATGCAGCGAAAATTAAATTGACAGGGTGATTTGTTTATGAATGGGGAAAGCCTACACGGCAAAAATCCCATCGGGTGGTTTTTAGGTCACCACTCTTGAAATTTCAATGTTATCATAAAAAGCGGTTACAAGTAAAGGAATCCCAGTACCTTATACCAACCTACAGTTGAACCCTTACCCCAATACCCAATTGGACTTGTTTTGTAGTGAAAATTTCACCTTTTGATGCACGACTCCTAAGTACATGACTAACTAATTAAGAGGATCCTAATATGCGACTTCAATCACCAACTAGAGAAGATTGTTGGCTGCAAAGTTCTTCAGTTCATCCACACAATGAAGGTCAAGAAGATGCTTGGTCACAAAACCCTATGATGCACATACACAACAACTTCTTCAAGAATGATGAACTAGGGCGAAACTTTGTCTCTAGTCATAATTTGCTTGAACAGACTTTTCTCAAAGCTTGTGCAACTTGTGTACTCTTTGGGCCCTTAAAATAATCCTTTTATATGTCTAGGGCTAAGGGAAAAAAAAGGCCCAAAGACATATTCACGGAACAAAAGAAAATCATATCAGAATTCTGAAATTTTTAAACCTCGACAGATAGGAGCTGTCGAGCAGATAGGCTGAACAGCTTCTTAAACTTTGACACATGCTAGATGTCGAGCTTTAATGAACTTGCACTTTTCAGTTTGTTTCTTGGATAGACTTGATGACTTCAACACTTGATCTTGAAACACAGTTTCTTAAAGTATTAAGAACACCTAGATCTACCCAATTACAAGTAAAGTGTGTTTCGTTAAAGGATTAGCCAATTACATAAAATAATGACATATGTTCTTAATAAGTGAAACACATATGTCTTAACAATAAATAATACAAGCGCTAATAAAGGATGAGATAAGGTTTACCTGTTCTTGTGGAAGAGGATGCACCCCTAAGAGACTCCTTAACTAAACGAGAGTTCAGCAGTTTGTGCAACTGTCACTGTTTTATTCCGGCTAGGAGTTTGGTTAGATTTGGGATCTTGGGGGATGGGGAACTGGGAGGCTTCAAGATCCTTGGTGACCAAGGGAGCAAAAGTTGGTACAGACTCGACGTCCTTGGCTACCTGAATGGATTCGCCAACCACGTTACCACTAGAAGGCCCTTTTTTCACGCCCAAGACAGCTAGGGGCTGGATTGTCACCACTCCCTCTAGCAAGACACCCCTAGTCATAGCGGGAGTTATCTCTACCTGTAAAAGAAGGGGAAGTAAAGGGAGATCATTAGTAAACAGCAAGAGGATTGTACAAGCCCTAGGAAAAGAGAGGAACAAGTGGATAATGAGAAAAAAGTGGTATAGAAATTGTCATTCCACATCATCACCAGAAGACTGGCTCTTTACTCCCTTTGGATCTAACTTGCGCTTAGACTATAAAGAAAAAAAGAGACCACTTATCAATAAAAAGTAGGAGGGAAAGGGGGTACAACAAAACAACAAACTTGAAAAACAAATAAGAATATGTTAGGAAGAAAGAATCAGAGAAGAAGGAATGAGGCCTTGCCCTTCTCTCTCTACAGATTCTTTAGCATTCTTTTGTTTACTACAGGTATACCCAGAGGGTCCTTGGGGAGATCAGGGGATAATGTCAGGGGACCCCAAAAAACCTTGGGCTGAGGAAGTGACAGCTACGAAAGAGGTTCCTTTAAGGGAACCCATAAGGATCTGAAGGATAGAAGACTCTACCTTAATCTTCGCTCTGTTTCCCTAGGACCTTTAGAAATAACGAGTTGCTTGTGAGCTGAAGCAATCTTCTTCCTTTTGGTTCTTGGGTCAGCTTCAGTACCCTTGGCACTCCCCCCAAATTCTGATTTCTTGACAACTTCTTGCTTGATCTTGTTTTCCTTGCCCTTGCCTACAGGAGTTACAGTACCAATTGCCTCGATCACCCCTTTTTTAATTGGCATGCTAGAAGTGCCTACAATAAGGTCACACCCTGGCTAAGAGGTAGGGAAGTCATTGGCACAGGACACCCAACCACCCCTGTAGGCGTGCCACTTCACAAATCCTGTTTTGTTGCTTATTGTAGCCGATACAATGCCAGTAGTTGGAAGGGCCAAGCGTTTGTTATAAGTTGGCACAGAGAAAAGATCAAGAGAAACCTTCCAATTTTACCTGAGCCAACAAAATCTGAGAAAGACTTTTGAACCCTTTTCCAGTAACCAGTAAATCCACTAGAAGCGAAAACTCCCCGTTGAGAACAAGGTCCCACAAATTAAGGGCTCCTTCATGACCAATAGGAAAAGGCTTAAAGTCTTAAAAATGGTCCAAAGTTGGGAGAGAAGGCACCACCTCCTTGAATACCAGCGGGATGTCCTGGTCAAAGCCAAATCATCTAAGTACTCTGTGTGCAAAATAGTAAGTGTACTTTGGACCACTTGATGAAGGAACTGGAAGCCATGAGGGGCTGGAATAGGCCAAGTATGCCAAGCTGCCTTCGTCTCCCTGGCGAAGGTCAAAAGTGTTCCCTGTAGAGTTAAAGAAGGAAGACTACGAAATCACATACAAAGCCGAGACTAAACTCCCAAGGGGAATGCCAACTTAGATGCCCCGCCTGGTCGAATAATTCCACTAGATTAATGCTACCACCTTTCAGGTTAGACTAAAGAAAGATGATAGAGTGGCTATTAGTAGAGCTACCACACAGACCCTTGATCACATCTGGGGACCCTTGAAACTTATCCTTCACATACTTCAGGTTTTTCCATTTTGCCAAAGTAACAGGAGACCGATCCCACACAAATACTTGAAGAATAACACAGTGCAAAACGATGTTATGGTGTAACAGGAATTGCCTTCAACCTCATCACCATGAAGCAAGTCCAACTGAGAGTAGACGTGGCCTAAGAACATGGAGGCTAAAGGATATTGAGCACTCCTAGCCAACCTAACAGCAAGTGGGAAAACAGTAGACTTAATCCCATATCCAGGAAATTCACTAAAGAGAAACTTACTCAACCACATCGCTAGGAAACTAGCTCATCTAACCACCTTGTCCTTTTCTTGAGAAATGGTGGCTACCCATTTGCCCATCCTAGCTAGCTTGCCTCTAGAAGAAGTAGTACACCCACCAAAAGGAGTAAAGTGTCGATCCTTCACCTTGAGGCCCTCACCAGAGAGCTGGATATCAAAGGGGTTTTCATCACCAAACACTGGAAAAGGGAGATTATTGACTACATCCTTTAGGATAATGGTGATTTCACCGACGGAAAAGAAAAACGTATAAAGGGAGGGAGACCAACGGCACACCAGATGTCTAAGGCCTTTAGCATCCCTGAAACCTTCAAGGTTCCTAGAGATTTCCACTGACTTCAGGATCATAACGCGCTCCAAGCAACTGATAAATTCACCATCAGATAGCTGTTTATCCACCCAACTGGACCAACCAGTGATTTTCCCTGGGACAAAGTCAAAAAAGATAGGAACTGAATTGTAGGGTCCTCGCATGATTTGAAGGTCTAGAATTTCCCTTGGATCTGGAATCTGAGCGTAGTTGGCAAACCCAAGCTGACCAGAGAACACTTAAATATGTGGGGAAAGAGGAACCTCGCCATGAGAAACTTGGGAAAAACCATTGCCTTCAAACTAGGAGTGTACCAGGAGTCTCGTAGAGGAAAGGCAGGACGATCTGAAACCTCCTACACCTCGCCCTGCGCTGACCCTACTGAAGAACCATTGCCTTCAAATGGGGTGGGAGAACACTCTTTTTTTTTTCTTTTTTTTGAGGAAGAAGAGGAAGCCATAAAAGATAGTCTAACAGAAGGAAGTAAGGAAGTTTATGAAAGTTCAATTAATGTGTAAAACACTAATGGATGTTTAGACCCCTAATTTCAAAGTAATCCAACACAAGCTTATACCCAAACAATTGATGTGCGGAATAATAGGTACAAGAAACAACCCAAACAAATAAACAATTCTACACCATAATTAATCACAGCACAGCAATAATTAAAAGGTAATAGTAAGAGTTAGAGAGATGCAAAAACAAAGACAACATCGGCACGTGTTATTGAAGAGGAAACTGAAGAACTCGGTGAAAAACCTCTCTCCCGCCCTCCAAACGGTGAAATGGTCCACTAAAGAATAAAGTTAGGATACACGAATAGCTATAGACCCTCCAAGCCTAATCTACCCAATGCACCTAAGCCCTCTAAACTTCTTGCTCTAACAAGGTTAAGCCTAACCGTGTCTTCTTTAGCTTTCCAGATCTCGCAATAAGCCCATTGCATCAACCAAGTGTATTGGTCATCTCTAAATTGCTTCCCAAACACCAAAATAACCTCCTCACAGATATGGGTATGGTGAGATAAGGATTTGGCTAATGATGTTGGGGTTTATGCCCTAAAATCCAATTTATTGGCATATCATAAATAATTAAATAGTTTAATTATATGAGACTATTTATAAATGAACATATGGGACATTATTTTAGTCCATGAGATGCATAATATGTGATTTATGTGAAAAGTCACAGAAGATATAAATTACAAGTTCTTTGTAAGCTCAGAATTTTAGTTCGCAGTCGGTGATGAAATTAGGCATTTCATCTGCGAAGACTATAACATATCAACTAAGATGATTTGTCTTGATCATGGAAGTGAAGACTTCTAGTTGATATGTTGATATGTTTTAAGAGTTAAGACATATTGAACTGGACTACTTTGAGATTTATTATTCTCCTAACGATTTTCAAATGAATAATAAATCTCATGACTTCTATTTACACCAACTCTAAATCTTGCGAGAATAATGGACCTGATCATGAGATGTAGGTTGCTTTGATATATTGAAAGTGAGATCTATAAGACATGATCAAAACCTCAGTATGTTGGGTAACCGCATTTAGTGTTGATGGAACATATATTCTCAAGATGGAATTCATAATCTCTTAATGGAGATATAAAATATTCCCATGAGACAAGTTTAATGGGTTTGGTTATTCAGAGTGTTGGGCTCAACCACTTTAGTAAGGAGTTAGTAAAGTATATATTTATGAAATTAAATTTCATAAATATATAATGAATAACATAAATGATTAAAGCGGGTACTCAAGGATTAAGATGTAGTAATCTTCAAAGTGGTAGTCTACATTCATGACTTTGTATTACTACGAATATTTTAATGAAGGGGTTGCATGTATAATAAAGTCTTGGAATATATTTTATTAATAAGGCCTAGAGTGCAATTATATTCTTATAGTTGTATTGAATATAATTAATGGTAACTTTAGACTTGTCAAGAGTTGATAGAAAAGCGCAATGCCCATTGGAGCTAGAGTCTTATTTGTTCCCTTTGGTCCCATCTCTAGCCACAAACTAAAGCCAAATTGAGTAAGCTCAAAAGGCTAACCCAATTAGATAATTAGTTTTTATTTAATAAGAGTTATTAAATAAAGTAACTACTAAGGTAATTTTGTATGTACGTATGATGAAAAAAAAAGAAATAAGTTTTTCTCCACAATGAGAAGATGAAGAACTTTCTTTTGAGAATGAACGTACAAAATGACTGATTAAAAGACCACACTTCTTGGGCACCATGTGGAATTGAGATCAAGATTAAAGGTATTCTTAAGTTTTGGTTTTGAATTTCACTGCATCAAGGTACGCTTTCTATTCTTTGTTTTAGAATTCAAGGTTACATATTATCTCTCATGAATGAAGTAGATCCATGATTGTTGCTTCTGCTATGTGCTTTGTATGAGATACAAAACCAGATTCTTCCAACAAATGAACCTCTCAAGGTACACTCTCTTATTCTTATATTCTAAAACTTACATAGCACATGTTATCAATTGCAAATGAAGTAAATCCGTTAATTTTCAGCTACGTATGTTTTGTATGCAATACAAACATGTATTTTCCCAACAAATGGTATCAGAGTGGCCTTTAATTTTGAATCTGTATAACATGTTTTATGAGTTTTGGAATTAGAGATAATAGTTTCATGATGTTAGAAGATTATATATGTATTTAATTTTCTGCATGGTTGTTGAAATTACAGTTTGATGAAAACTGACATTGATGTTGTGATGTTGTTTAAATTTCAATTTAAGTATGTTAAATTGAACTTTAAGGCTATAGCATCAATGGAATTCAGTTTTGATATCAAATTATATCTATCATGTTCATATGATGGTTGTTTATTCGTGAAAAACCATTGAAAACTGTTCAGATCTTCCCTTTAAAAACTAAAAATACTTGTTTCTCGCGGGTCAGCTTCTTGCGAAGTTAATTGCAAAAAATGTCTTTGAAGCACAAAACTTTTCGCAGGTAAGCTTTACTTGCGAAATAGTCGCGAGACAATCATGAAAGTTTTTGTCTGAATTTTTTGTTTTCACTATTTTTCCTTAACTCATTTTCACAAGAAGAGCTTAGTCCTGAGATTCTCGTGAAAATGCCGCTGAAGGGAATTTTGAACTTTTTATAAGTGTTTTCAAGTGTTTAAAGTGCAAGGCTGTGTGTGATCAGATTACACATATTTACAAAATAAAAACCTTTAATTTAAAACATCTAGTGGGAGAGAGATACAAGGGTTGGACCTCACGACCTCCATTATCGATTCATAGTAGTGTGCGTAAGCACCTCGTCTTGGTGTATATGCTTCGCGATCCTAAAGGAGGGTGTTTACTTCATAGTACTAGAAAATTGAACTAACCTATTTAAAGTAGTGTGGACAAGCACCTCATCTTAGCGTATATGCCTCACAATCCCAAAGGAGGGTGTTTTGTTCCATGGTACTACAAGTTTAAACATTATAAGGGGGATGAAATGTGGCTACACATGACTCTAGATAATGGTGTACACTAGACTAAGTGTAATGTTAACCTCTCAAAGTAGTTATGTCATCATTACTTAGAGGCTAAAGGTAATACGGCAAATTATTAGTGTATGATAAGAGTTATCATGATAGCACTAATAATGAGAATAGTTCTCAATCAATTGATGTGTTTACAATAAACTTGCTACCAAGGAATTATAGACATGGATTGGGTTGTCGTTGCATATATTAAATTATGGTTTTATAAGGTTCCATATTATATGTTTATATGCTAAATTAATAATGTCCAATTTACTTATTTTATATTCATGTTTATTATTTTCAGATTTGATCATGGCATCATTTAGCCCACTTGGTACTATTCTTAATAAAAACAAACTAATTGGATCCAACTATGTTAATTGGAAAAGAAATTTGGACATTGTTCTTACAACAGAAGAGCACAAATATGTGCTTACTCAACCATGTCCTAGCTTTCCTTCATTAGATGCTCCTATTGAGGAAAAATAGTGATATGATCTTTGGCAGAAATCTAATAAAATGGCCAAATGCTATATCCTAGCATCTATTTCAAATGTTCTACAACATCAAATGCAGGATGTAGAACTTGTTGGAATTAAAAGGAAACACAGCGGAGAAATAACGGATCTACTTCATTAGCAATCTATAACATGCACTATGTAAATTTCAGAATTCAAGTATAAGAGAGCGTCTTGAAGCGGTGAATTTCAAAACAAAGATCGAAGCACTTGGGAATACTTTTAATCATCACTCCAATTTCACTAATGCCCAAGATGTGTGGACTCTCAATTGGTTACCAAAGGGATGATTAGAGAGTGACATACACTCACTTACACACCATTTCATAATGATGTTACTCACACCGAAAATTCTATACGTTTTTCCCTTTTGTATCTAACCAATTATATAATTGGGCTGGCCTCTTGGGCCTTTCTAATTAGGCTTAAAGGTGTGGCTTGGAGTGGGACCAATAAGACACTAGCTCCAATGGGCCTTGGGCTTTTCTGTCAACTCTTGACAAGTCCAAAGTTACCATTAACTATATTTAATACCACTATATAAATATAGTTGCACTCTAGGCCTTATCTATAAATAATATCTCAAGACTTTATTATACATGCAACCCATTCATTAAAATATTTGTAGTAATACAAAGTCATGAATGTAGACTGCCACTTTAAAGATTACTACATCTTAATCCTTGAGTACCCGGTTTAATCCTTTATGTTATTCATAATATATTTATGAAATTCAATTCCATAAATATATACTTTAGTAACTCTTTACTAAAGTGGTTGGGCCCAACACTCTGAATAACCAAACCCATTAAACTTATCTCAAGGGAATATTTTATATTTCTGTTAAGAGATTATGAATTCCATCTTGAGAATATATGTTCCATCAACACTAAATGCGGCTGCCCAACATACTGAGGTTTTGATCATTAAACTTATAGATCTCACTCCTAATATATCAAAGCAACCTACATCTCATGATCAGGTCCATTATTCTTTCAGGATTTAGAGTTGATGTAAATAGAAGTCGTGAGATTTATTATTCATTTGACAGTCATTAAGAGAATAATAAATCTCACAGCGGTCCAGTTCAATATGTCTTAACTCTTAAAACACATCAACATACCAACTAGAAGTCTTCACTTCCATGATCAAGACAAATCATCTTAGTTGATATGTTATAGTCTTCGCAGATGAAATGCCCAATTTCATCATTGACTACAAACTAAAATTCTGAGTTTACAAAGAACTTGCGATTTATATCTTCTGTGACTAAATCACATAAATCACATACTATGCATCTCATGGACTAAGATAATGTCCCATTAGTTCATAAATAGTCTCATATAATTAAACAACTTAATTATTCACGACATGCCAATAAATTGGATTTTAGGGCACAAACCCTAACAGAACTTACGATATGCACTAAGGTGTTCATGATTAGCTAGTGAACAGTGGTGAGATGGTTATTTATGCCTTTTTCAAAAGGTTCAAGTCCGACAGTCAAAGACATGTGACTTCAAGATCAAGACAAAGTGATCAAAAACCATAAATATCTTTCCTATATAACATGCACTACAAAGCTTCCATTAGTAAAGTGCAATAAATAAGCTCATCCAAGCTAAATAAGATACAAAGACATGTTATGTGAAAATAAATTGACCAACCTTGTTTTCAAAACCAAGAGAATAAATACAAAACACAATTTGCTTCTCTTTTCCTTTTTTTTTTTAATATTATTTTGAAAAAGAAGAAACAAAAACAGTCCTAGAATGAAATGCATGAATGTTATGCAATGCAAATCCTAAAAAAAAAAAAAAAAAAAAAAAAAAAAAAAAAAAAAAAAAAAAAAAAAAAAAAAAAAAAAAAAAAAAAAAAAAAAAAAAACAAAACAAAACAAAACAAAAATCAAAGAACAATGGTCACAAAGAGTAAAACAATAAAGCACAAGGACCATGTCAGAAAGACTCAATTAGATTGAGCCTTCTACATCCAAAGCTTTTTAGATGCACCACGAGCATTGGAGTTCTTATTCACATGGAAATGATTTCCAACTTCAAGATTGGAATAAAGGTTTAAAGCCTTTACCAATTCACCAATGAGTACCATAGGATCTTGTGCTTGAGGCACAGGTACTTTTGGTTTGTTTGCTCTCTTAGCAACTTACAGCTTGTAACAGTTTGGACGAATGTGTCTACACTTTCCACAAAAATGTCAAACCCAAGCAGGCTTACCACGTAACTTGTCCTTAGAAAGGGTAGACTCCATAGGTTTAGACTCTTTTAGTTTAACTCTAATCTTCCTAGGAGGTGTGACCTCTACAGGTTTAATAGTCTCACTCACAACCTCACTCACAGAGGGTTCAGAGGAAGAAGAAGGAATGAAGTTTGTGGAATGGGGTGTAGACACAGAGATGCTTTCAACAATACCTAATCCAGATTTGTCAAAAGGAGACTTTTGAACACTTAGCATTTGATCAAGTTTGGAACTAGCAGATCTATTAGTTTGTTCTCTAGCAACAGATAGTTCAAGTTCTGAATTCTTAACTTTATCAAGCAAAATCATATTCTCAGTTTTCACATTGTTCAAAAGTTCATTAGCATCAAACATTTTCACAAGCAATTTTTTCTTTTCAAGTTCAAGAGATGCAATTTTCTTTAAACCTAATTCAACACTCATAGCATCCTTTGCAGCAATTTTGCAAAGTTTATTGTAGGCTTCTTGAAGATCTGCATCCTCGAGAGTTCCCCATCAGAAGGTTCTTTTCAACAGACAAGCTTTCGTTACTATAGCAGTAGCAGTAAAGCAATAAATTTCCATCCTCGTCAGATCAGACTCATCATTGGAAACTTCATTATCACTAAGATTCGCCATAGCCTTACCCTTAGACCTCAAGTATGTAGGACATTCAGATTTAACATGTGACCATACCCTTGACATTCAAAACATTAGGTCCATAGAATATATTAGAAGTTGACCTACTTTTTCTCTAGGTTTTTCAGTGTTGTTAACCTTAATGGGATCATTCTTCCTAAAAATCTAGGTTCAGCGTGTTCTTTTTACCTCTTACCTTTCTGTTTGTTTCTAAGGAAATTCCTAAAGCTCTTGGCAAGGAAAGCAATCTTGTATAGAAGAGCTCATCATCAAATCCACCAACATCAACATCATTAACTGACTTAAGAGCCATTGATTTGGATTTGCTTGATCTTAGGTAGTCTAACTCATAGACTGAAAAGATCCTACAAGTTCATCAACAGGGATGGAGTCCACATCCTTACTCTATAATGATGGCAGTCACTTTGAGTCTAAAATCTTAGTCAAAGATCTAAAAATCTTCTNTGGCCTCTCTCTCAAAATTTTGCTAACACAAAAATGATTGATATATCCTTCTAGAATTCATACTGTCTAGAAATTCCAAAAAACAAAGGGAAGAAAATTTAGTAGTCTATGAATAGAAACCTAGCAAAAGAGGTAGGAAATGATATGTCTTCACTCTTAGAGCATAAGACAAAATTTTGAATCATATAATTCTATAATGAAATTATGCATACAGTTTCCAAAATTGTGTAGAGAAAGAGATAGTTGAAATAATAGATAGTGAGGTGGCCTCTGCATACTGCATATTAGGTTGAGTACAAAATGCTGTGTATCATTTCATGTTTACACAACAAGCATTTTTATAAAAACCTCTATAATATGTCTCTTAGTAAACTTGCACACATAAACAGTCATATATGACGAAAAAGGAGTAGAGGAAAACGTAAGTTATGTGGCCAATGAAGCCTCAGCCTATAAACAGCTTTCCATGTGTTAAGCTTGCTACCGAATCTCCAGCTTCAGTCCAACAATGTTCTGGACTAAAACACATTGATGGTTGATTCTTAAGAAAAGGATACTTCCTTAATTTAGCATGTAAACTCTTGCTGCATTTTCTGCGTGAAACCACTCAAGCAAATTGATTACTAGATAATGGATTCAGTGTTACAACCTGTGTCTGTGTTGAAATTGCAGAGCTGCTTGGAATAGATGCTAAACCATTCACTTTCAGCTATGCTGAACTAAAGACAGCTACAGAAGATTTTAATCCTGATAATAAGCTTGGAGAGGGAGGATTTGGACCTGTTTATAAGGTAATTCCTTATTCTAATCAAGAACTTTAGTGGCTGAAACCAAGCCGTTGCCTTAACTTTGACTGTCTGATATAAGTTTAGAGCTGCTATACATTTATTGCTATTTCCAAGCAATAACAATTAACAAATCACAGATGGAAACATTACCCTTTATCTTTTTGTTTCTTTCCTTTATATTTTCCTTATATATATATATATATATATATTTTTTTTTTTTCCTTTTTTGTATGAATTTGCACGGCACTCCTTACCATGATATCTTGTACCTGTGAGATTGCTACTCTATCTGCGGTGCAACATTGTAACCTTGTGAAATTGCATGGATGTTGCGCTGAGGGAGATAAACAGCTCCTTGTTTATGAGTATCTAGAGAATGGATGTCTTGCTCAAGCATTATTTGGTATGTGAATACATCTCTCTCTCTCTCTCTCTCTCTCTCTCTCTCTCTGTATGTGTTATGCTTTACATGTTTGCATGACTCAGGACGCACAGATTTGAATCTCAACTTGTCAACATGCTACGGTATATGCTTAGGTATTGCAAGAGGTTTAGCTTATCTTCATGAGGACTCACGATTTCGAATTATACATAGAGATATGAAGCCTAGTAATATTCTGCTTGACTCTAATCTTGTCCCCAAAATATCCAATTTTGACTTGGCCAAACTTTATAATGATGAAATGACACACATAAGCACCAGCATTGCAGGCACCTTGTAAGATCCTTTATCTTAATGGGGCTTAGCAAATTGCTTTTGTTTTTGTTTTAATTGTATAATTCATTGTATTCTCTTACTTATTTTTGATAAATTTGGTAGTTACAATAAGAAACAAGGATTTAAATCCTAAACATCTTTATAGAAATTACTAGGAGGTGCTAATTGAGTTACAAGGTTCTTGGCATATTCTTATATTTAATTTTTGTTGAACTAATTGTGCATATGGTTATTACTAATATAGTCGGTATCTTGCACTGGAATATGCCATGTGTGGACACCTTACAAAGAAGGTAGATGTGTTTGGATTTGGTTTTGTGGCTCTAGAGATTATTAGTGGAAGGCCAAATTTTGACCCAAATTTGGGAGGAGAAGAAAAGAAGTATCTTCTTGAATGGGTATGAACAATATTTGTTGCTTCATATATATGATTTTTATCTTTTGGTTTTTTTCTATAATTGGTTGCATGGTTTGTGGCAAAGTTCCAGAAGCATTTATCTTTGTCTGGCTTCCTCTTTTTCTTTTCTTTTTTTTTTTTTCCTTGGGATCAGGCTATGGTTTTGGTTCATCACAACCGTTACTATAACAACCCAAGGAAAAGCAAAACCTAGGTCTACCTAATAAATACCCGATGTGGGACTCATCATACACCCACACACATCACACGAATCAAATTGGGGCATCACAATCTCCCCCACTTAAATCCCTAACGTCCTCGTTAGAGCCCACTTTGTGGGGTAGCATCTCTGTGCCCACATGGGGTTACTAGGCCGGCTCTGATACCATATGTAACGATCCAAGGAAAAGCGCTAGCTACATCTGTGCTATACCTCATAAGGACTAGTCACAATTGAGGTTCCTTATAGTTGTTAATCAAACACAAGTCTACCTAGTAAATACCTGATGTGAGACTCATCACACACTCATACACATCACACAATCAATCAAATTGGGGCATCACTATTACCTATCCATAACTATAAATATGTTAATTATGCATAAACTTGAAGCAACATTGAAGGTTTGAAATGCAATTATATTAAAAGGGAAGTATGGAAATCCTTGGGAACCAGAATAACTTGTCCCCTTCCACTTAATAGGAGATGAAATTAGTTTCCATAGACTAATCCTCCCTAGTAAGATCATGGTTGTGCTGACATTTGAGAGAAATTAACTCAAAATCCTATTTTGATGTAGTCTGGGCTTTCTTAAAGTGGAAGAAAAAAAGTCCATTCCATGTTAAAGAAGTAAATTGATAATTCTTATCCCATAAGAAAGTTATCCTTAGTCCACTAAGAAATGTATTATGTTTTTATCTGGTCAATTTATTTGATACTAGCTTATTTGTTTGAAGGTGAAGCAAACCATGCATTTTAAAAATAAGATACCTTTAAACAAACATGTCTGCTTATTTGCTTAAGCCACTTTTTATCTCACACATAAGCAAGTACTACCAATCTAAAATATAGTTAGTGTTTCAAAGAGTTTAATAACTTTAGTCCAATATGTTCGGTCATTGTAGAGAGAAGAAGAATCTTACAAGAACTTTGAAATGGGTTTCTTTAAAGATTACTATGGAAGTTATTTTTTTGTTGAAAGATACCCAGATGTGTGAATTGAGAGTATGATTATTATGTTAGTGTGAAAGCACCATTGGGTTATGTATTGGGTTTCAGCTTTGTGAGTGTCTTCAGTTTTTTAGTTGGTAAAGGATATATATATATATATATATATTTAGTTTAACACTATATGTCTCCAATAAGTTTTATTTTGTTACGTGTTTTTCTCAATTATTCATAAATTGTAATTTTGAAGTTCGCACTTCCTTCGATATTGAGATTTTTATTTGGATTTGTCACTTATTGGATCCAAAAATGCCATGTCCTTCGTTGGATATAAATATTATCTTTTGATAAAAAAAGTATAAAAAAAAAAAAAGTATTATCTTTCTCTTTTTTAAAGAACTGATAGTTTTTATTATATTAAATTCCTTCTCCCTCAATTTATTAATACCATTGAACTTGGGTTCTTTACTACATTTATTTATGATTTAAAATTTTATATTTTTCCATGTGAATGTGCTTATTTATAAAATTATTTTGAAAATTGTTTTATTTAAATGAAATAATAAACATCATTTTTCTTAGTACAAAATTTGGCTACAAACTTGGTTGTAGCCTAAAGTTATAGCTCTCACTAAAAAAAAGTAACAAAGTTACATATTTTGAAATTTTAATCTTTGAATTGCATATTCTTTATATTCTTAACAAATTGTAAGTTTTTTAGACCCCTTAAAACACAACCAGATTAACCTAGTTAATTAGCCAAGTGATTGCTTAGTTAAATTATGCAATTCTAGGTTAACACAGATAAATCATATCAATGTAAAGTGCGGAAAATAAAGAACACAAAGATATGATAATCCAGGAAAACCAAACGGGTAAAAAACCTGGGGAAGATTTAACCTAGCTATCCTCAAAGTAAACTAAACCCACTATGAAAGAATTGAAGTTTACACAATAACGACTTAGACTACTAACATCCTATTACTACCTCAAATAGGAAACTTACTATCACGACCACATAACAATCCAAGTCCACGGACTATTTCTTTCTTGAATTCCCAGCATGTACAAGAACTCCCGCTTGTGTATCTTTAAGCTCTTGAATTTGCAACTGAATGATCACCAAGTTCTTGACATAATCTTGAATCTTGGAAACCCTAAGTATGTGTGAAGGTAAACACCTCTAGATCTCACAAAAGATTCACAAACACAACATAAAAAGCAACCTCAAAACGTGACTAGGGTTTTCCCTTTTATACTAAAGACAAAACATAAAACCCTACACATCAAACGGACTTGGGCTGAGTTGGAAATTCTACAAAAAAATCAATCTGCACAACTTTCGATCAATCGAGTCTAATTCTCAATCGATCGAGCCAGGCAGATTTACACAGTAAATCCTGTGGCAACTCGATTCCAACTTTACATAAAAATATATACTTTGAGCAAGTCTAAACAAGACTAAAACGTTTTGATCATGATTTGCCAACATTACAAAATGAAATTCTAATACATTAGTTCCTAATTCCTTAAAACCTAACAAACTCCCCCTTTGGCAATCCGTGACAAAACACAAACATAACAAAATGCTCAAAATTACATAAAAACAGCCCATTACAAAAATATTGCCCAACACAACAAATCCAACCTAACTACTATCTATCAGTTGCAAGTATAGACAGCAGCATAACTGAATCAACCTGTATATTTCCTAAAACACTCAACAAATGCATAAATATGTGTGAAAAATACAAGTAAAAACAAATAACTTCTTGATTTTACATAACACAAAATAAAGACATATATCATGAATAACTCATAAATATAAATCAATAAGCAATGTGAAACAAGAAACATATATAATCAATGTATCTCCCCCTATCATGGACAACCCAAACAAAATACATCATGAGCCAAAAAATGATAAATACAAAATGAAGCACCTAGATACAATCTAAAGGCTCCATAGCTCCAAAATACAAAAATCTCCTCCTAACTACAAAAACATCTACAAATGTACTCACCCTTTTTGTGACTGAATGCCAAAGGGCATTCAGAATTCATCATCAAAAGAAGGCAGCGGAGGCGACCGTCTCAAGTGCTCCAAATCTGCTCAGAAAGCACGAAGCTCGTCAAGCATGTCCATCGAAAGCTGACCATGAGCCGCCTGAACGGTTATGACAGTCTTTAACTTACGATGAATGCCTGAATCATCCGAAGCAGATGGTGGAGGAACAGCAGCAACAGTAGCAGGATCAACAGACTCCTCAGCTGTAGTATCACCTGTAGAAGAGGAGGAGGTGTGACACCAGAAGACTCAACCCTAGGACGTTTAGAGCTCGCTCTCAACTAAGCAGCCCTCTGCCTAAGAAAGGTAGCACCTATAAAAGCTATAATGTGAACAGGCTCAGATGCAGGAAACTCATCTTAACCTAGATGAAAAAGAATCCGATGAATAAAAAAAGGGGAAGAAAAGAGCATGAGTAGTAGAACTACTCCTATGCACCTTAATCAAAGAACAAATAAAAAGATGAAGAAAGCTCATAGGAGCATCAGTAACTAGGGCATACAAAAACGCACAACACTCCAAAGGAATGGTATGCAGATGAGAGATAGGCCACAAAGAATGAAAGACAATCCAAAAGAAAAGATAGTGAATCTCAGTGAGCTCAACAATAGTGATCCGAGGATCAGAACCCCACTGGATAGAAGACCTAGTGATGTAAGACATGATGTCGTCTAGTGGAGGAGACTTATCATAAGGGTAGATAGGATGCTGGACCACAGGTATCCCAAGAGCATCAACCACTACTGAAGGAGTAATGTTGTACTCTACACCCCGTATCCAACTCCTCACAAGAGTGTTGGAATCATAGGTGTAGACAGAGAGGTTCAAGTAGAACTCTCTAATTAGGGTAGCCGGAGGTGTATGAGAAATATCCAATAGTGGCAACTAGCCCCTACACTCAAAATTATACCTAATCTCAGTATCAAGCTCATCTAACATAACCTTTCTCTCAGCCTAAATGTTCCTCTTAAGATTAAGCTTCTCAAAGGTTTCCTGATGTTTCTCACTTAGAAATCTACCACTATCAAAGGTAGGAGAAGAGAGTGAGGGGACAGACCTATTCGCTCTAGTCTTCCTAGGCATGATACTAAAAATCAAAAGGATAGACATAAAAGAGATAGAGAGAAGAAAAAAAAAAAAAAAGGACAGACTGCAAGTTAGCAAAAAAAAAAAATATATATATATATATATATAGTAATTACAATTCTATATGTTGCATGAACAGTTTAAGCATATGATGCATGCTCTAATACAGTGAGAATAAGTTCAATTTAACTTTAAATTCACAAAATTGGCTTGAGCATAGAGTTTATACAAACCCCAAAATTTTGAAAACCTACTTTCAAAAATTCAACAAATTGACCAAATTAATTAGTACACAAGAGAGATAACACAATATAATGATTAATTGAATCAATCTAACAAGTCGATTTCATCAATTTAAGCCTAATTGAACAAAATCCCCAATTCAGGTAGTTTCAAGCCCTAGAAATTCAAAATTTTCCCAAAACATCAAATTGATCAAATTAATGCACAAGGATCAGTTTTATATTGTTCCACAACAAAAACCCATTGATCAATTTCCAAAGAAAAAGCTTGAATCATCAAAAATCCCAAAAATGCTTAGGTTCAAAATTTCCCAAATATGCATGACAAAAATGCATGAAACTTGAAAATAAATTAAAAAGGAAGGGTAATATGGTCTTACCAACCTTGGGAGAGAGAAACCTTGCAAAACGATCAGAGGAAAATAACAAAAATCTTGATTGGTAGCCTTGACCGATCGGATAAAGAGAGAGAAAAGTTTTTGAAAAAGTTTGAAAGTGATAGATCACATGAAAACAAAGTTTTTAAAAAACTCTCTATACGACTTTCGATCGATCAAAAATTAGATTCGATCGGTTGAAAATGCTTTGATTGATCCAACATTAATCAAGCACCGATCGAAACAGACAGAAGCTGACCAATAATTTAATCGCATTTTCGATCGGTCGAAAAACAGGTTCTATCGATTGAAAATCTGGAAAACACAATTTTTTGAAAAACAAAGCAATTTTCTGCAAAAACTCCTCAAAGCATTGAATTTTATGAATAAAATGCATGAGTATGAGATGAAATGCTTTTCAAAAACACTTGTTTTGAGCCTAGTTTTCCCAAAATTAAGATTTTCAAACAATTCACCGCAAATTCTCAAGCATCAAACATGTTTTGCATAAAACTCAAGGAATTTTCAAACTTGATTAGCCAAACCAAAATCACACACAATAACATATACAAAGTTTAACAAAGAGTAACTTGTGTAGTTTGTGCAACTAACAAAAACTTGAAATACATGTGAGGTGATATGTGAATAGTAAGCAATCACAATTTTTACAAAATTAATCACATACATTTCAAAGAGACTATCACCTAAAGAGTTACATTATATAACTCCTACATCTCCTAGAAAACAAGCTTGCAATCATATAAGTTTCTTCAATTGCCTCATAATGTACACACCAATTTTATTTAATCAGAAACTTATTAAAATAGTCAGGATAATGTACACACCAATTTTATTTGATTGTGAAGTTATTAAAGCCCAATAATGTATACACCAATTTTAGCATTTAAACCAAGGCTACACCTTATGTTCTTTTTGTGCATGTGTTACACTTTCTCAAGAACAAAATCTTATGATATGCACTAAGGTGTTCATGATTGGCTAGTAAACAGTGATGAGATGGTTATTTATGCCTTTCTCAAAATGTTCAAGTCCGACAATCAAAGGCATGTGACTTCAAAATCAAGATCAAGTAATCAAAAACTATAAACATCTTCCCACACAACATGCCCAATAAAGCTCAAACTAGAGAAGTGCAATAAATAAACTCATCAAAGCTAAACAAGGTACATAAACTTGTTATGTAAAGATAAATTGGCCAACATTGATTTCAAATTCAAGAAAAATAATGCAAAACACATTTTGCTTCCCTTTTTTTTTTTTCTTTTTTTTTTTTTTTCCTTTTTAAATCCTAGAATGAAATGCATGAATGTTATGCAATGCAAATTCTAAAAAAACAAAGAAAACGAAACAGCAAGGAACAATGGTCACAAAGAGTAGAGCAAAGAAGCACAAGGACCATGTCAAAAAGACTCAATTAGATTGAGCCTTTTGCATTCAAAACTTTTTAGATGCACCTCGAGCATTGGAGTTATTCTTCACATTAGAATTCTGAGCAACTCCAGAATTGGAATAAAGGTTTAAAGTCTTTACCAATTCACCAATAAGTATCATAGGATCTTGTGCTTGAGGCACCGGTATTTTTGGCTTATTTTCTCGCCTAGCAGCTTATAACTTGAAACAATTTGGACAAATGTGCCCAGACTTTCCACAAAAATGACAAACCCGTGTAGGCTTAACTTACAACTTGCCTGTAGAAGGATTAGGAGCCTTAGGTTTAGACTCTTGAAGATCAACTCTAATCTTCCTAGGAGGTGTAACATCTACAGAATTAGCAGCCTCACTCACAGAGGGTTTGACAACCTCACTCACAGGGGGTTCAGTAGAAGAAACAAAATTTGTGGAATGGGGTTCAGGCATAGAGATGCTTTCTACAAAACCTAAGCCAGTTTTGTCAGAATGAGACTTTTAAACACTCAGCATGTGATCAAGTTTGGAGCTTGCAGGCCTATTAGATTGTTCTCTAGCAACAGATAATTCAAGTTCCAAATTCTTAATTTTATCAAGTAAAAGCATGTTCTCAGTCTTCACATTATTCAACAATTCATTAGCATCAAACAGTTTAACAAGAAAAATTTTCTTTTCAAGTTCAAGAGATGCAATTTTCTTTAAGCCTAAATCAACAATCATAGCATCTTTTGCAGCAACTTTGCAAAGTTTATTATAGGCTTCTTGTAAATCTGCATCCTCCGAGAGTTCCCCATCAAAAAGGTTCTCTTCAATAGCAACACTTTCATCAACTACAATAGTAACAGTAAAAGCAACGAAATTTCCATCCTCATCATTACTAGACTCATTGTCAGAAACTTCATCAACACTAAGGGTTGCGGCCATAGCCTTACCCTTAGACCTCAAGAATGTAGGACATTCAGATTTAACATGACCATACCCTTGACATCCAAAACATTGTTGCCCCATAGAATTATTAGAAGGTTGACCTACTTTCTCTTTAGGTTTTTCAGTGTTATTAACCTTAGTGGGATCATTCTGCCTAAAATTTCTAAGTTTCGTAGTGTTCTTGCCTTTCGCCCTTCTGTTATTGTTCCTAAGAAAATTTCAGAAGTTCTTGGCAAGGTAAGCAATCTCTGTAGTAGAGAGCTCATCATCAAATCCACTAACATCAACATCATCAACAAACTTAAGAGCCATTGATTTGGATTTGCTAGTCTTAGGTAGGTCCAACTCATAAAACTGAAAAGATCTTACAAGTTCATCAATAGGGATGGAGTCCACATCCTTGCTTTTAGTAATGACAGTCATTTTGAGTCTAAAATCTTCAGTCAAAGATCTAAGAATCTTCTTAACAATTTTAGGTTGATCATAAATTTCACCTAGATTTTATGCAAAATTAACAATATCATTAAGCTTAGCATAGAATTCATCAAAAGATTCATCATCAGACATCCTAATACTTTCAAATCTAGTTGTTAATTGCTGCAACTTATTAATTTTAACTATCTTTGTACCTTCATGCACAATTTGGAGGATATTCCAAGCAATATAAGCAACCTCAACATTAGAGATTCTCTTAAATTCCTCCATAGAAACAGCTTTAAAGATAGCATTCATAGCTTTACTATTGAAAGCAGCTGCTTCTTTCTGAAAAGTTTGCCACTCACTCATAGGAGTAGTGGGCTTCTTCCATCCATATTCAATGGAGTTCTAGACGCTCTCAATAATAGATTTCAGGAATACTTTCATCCTTACTTTCCAATAAATATAGTTATTGTTGGGGTTTATGCCCTAAATTCCAATTTATTAGCATGTCATAAATAATTAAATTGTTTAATTATATGAGACTATTTATTAATGAACTAATGAGACGTTATTTTAGTCTATGAGATGCATAGTATGTGATTTATTTGAAAAGTCACAGAAGATATAAATTACAAGTTCTTTCTAAACTCATAATTTTAGTTCGTAGTCGGTGATGAAATTGGGCATTTCATCTGCGAAGACTATAACATAACAACTAAGATGATTTGTCTTGATCATGAAAGTGGAGACTTCTAATTAATATGTTGATATGTTTTAAGAGTTAAGACATATTGAACTGGATCACTGTGAGATTTACTATTCTCCTAATGACTGTCAAATGAATAATAAATCTCACGACTTCTATTTACATCAACTCTAAATTCTGAAAGAATAATGAACATGATCATGAGGTGTAAGTAGCTTTGATATATCAAGAGTGAGATCTATAATACACGATCAAAATCTTAGTATGTTGTGCAGCCGCATTTAGTGTTGATAGAACATATATTCTCAAGATGAAATTTACAATCTCTTAACGGAGATATAAAATATTCCCTTGAGATAAGATTAATGGGTTTGGTTATTCAGAGTGCTGGGCCCAACCACTTTAGTAAGGAGTTACTAAAGTATATATTTATAGAATTGGATTTAATAAATATATGATGAATAACATAAAGGATTAATCCGGGTATTCAAGGATTAAGATGTAGTAATCTTCAAAGTGGCAGTCTATATTCATGAAGGGGTTGCATATATAATAAAGTCTTGGGTTATAATTTATTAATAAGACTTAGAGTACAATTATATTCTTATAGTGGTATTGAATATAATTAATGGTAATTTTAGACTTGTCAAGAGTTGACAAAAAAGTCCAAGGCCCATTGGAGTTAGAGTCTTATTTATTCCCTTTAGTCCTATCTCAAGCTACAAACTAAAACCCAATTGGGTAGACCCAAAAGGCTAACCCAATTAGATAATCAGTTTTTATTTAATAAAATTTATTAAATAACTAACTATAAAGATAGTTAGAATGTACGTATGATAAAAAGAAAAGAAATCAGTTTTTTTCCACAATGAGAAGAAGAAGAACTTTCTTTGAGAATCAACGTACAAAAGACTAATTGAGAGACCACACATCTTGGGCACCTTGTGGAATTGACATGAAGATTAAAGATGTTCTCAAGTCTTGATTTTGAATTTCACAGCATCAAGGTACGCTTTCTATTCTTTGTTCTAGAATTCAAGGTGACATGTTATCTCTCATGAATGAAGTTGATTCGTGTTTGTTGCTTCCGCTGTGTGTTTTGTATGAAATACAAAACCAGATTTTCCAACAAATAGTATCAGAGATGTTTTCAATATCATGCTTGTATAACATGTGACTGAGTTTTAGAATTAAAGAAAAATCGTTTTCTTGGTGTTCTAGTTTTTTGCAGTAAAAATTTCTGGATAGTTATGTTTTAATTGTGGTTTATGATTTGGATATGTTTAGAGATTCATGGTATTAGTTTTAAATGGAACCGATATATCGGTCAAGCATGTGAATTTCATTTTGCACTGCTTGGATATAGTTGGTAACTGAATTCTCTTTGATAACCATTGCTAATGCCGTTTACGTATTTGTTGAATTCAGTTTTATGAAGTGGTCATGATTATGTCTTTTAATATATGAGATATATATATATATATATTGGTTCGTATTATCAATGACCCATGTTTATGCACCAAGTTAGAGTGCCATATCATGATTAAGCATCTGATGTATTCATGGAGTTCACATGCATCAAGGATTCTATTGAATCCATACATTATATATACTAGCTTTTAACTCACGCAATGCGCGGGATCATTTTATGTATTTAATAAACTTTACATTCAATGATCAAAATGGAACTCATGTTTTCAACTTGGAAGATAGTAGTTTTGGAGATTTATAGAATATCCATCCATCCTGGCTTCTCTCAAGTTAATAATCACTTGGAAAGAATAAAATTTCATCTTCTACATACCATGGCTCAAAGCGTACTATGAAAGTATTATTATAATTTTCATCCTTTTTTGTTCATTTTTGGAAATGAAGTTTTTTCAAAACATAAAATTGGTGAGAACGATAACCTCTGTATAATTGTAAAAATGGTTTCATTAGAAATAATAAAGTTATAAGAATTTGATAGCATTATGTTTCTTTTTAAAAAAAAAAAAGTGAAGAGAGGAGAAGAAATAGAAAGAAAAATTTAGATTGTGATATCTGTATATCTGAACCATGGCATACTGCTTCAAAAAACAAAGTGTCTTTACTTATCATATTTCTTGGGTAGAACACTATAGTGTTCCATTAAGCAACTGAGCATGCATCATCTATTGAAGAAAAAAATACTCAATAGATGATGAGAAGAAAACAATAGCCTATATAATATGACATGCAATTCCAAAACAACTTGTATAAGATTGTCAAACTTCTGTATCAAGATTGTGCTTTACTGCTTTAAAAAATTTTCCTTGAAAATATGAAAAAACTGGTGAACCATATTTGACGTCACTACATTATAGTCATGATACAAATTCTTATGCAAAACTCAATAGACATTATAAGTAAAATTTTGATGCATTCAAGTAGATATATAACTGATCCAAACAGCCACAATACAATTAAATACACTACATTGACTTAGTCGAAAAATTAAAATAACTAAAAACATAGTAATCAAAGATGAAATAAATCCATCCACTTTAAAGCTACAAATTCCCTCTCAAACTTTGACTTTGATAGCAAATCCCGAGTTTGGCATCAGGATGAAGTTGCAAACAAAGAAGAAGTTCAATATTGTTTAGCCAAGGAAGAAGACAAAAAAGAAGCCTGAAACTGGCAAAAAAAATTCCAAAGGATAGATTAAATAGTCTACATAATTCTTTGAAGTAATCCAATATTAAATCCTAATTTATGGTCAAGTTCAAATTTCTTCTTGGCATTCTCTGTTCTTTAAAAAGACTTTTGAGAGAGGGCTTGGTTTTTTGTTTTTTTGAGTCAAAGTAGTGTAAATCTCATTCACAACTCTAATGTGAGTCTGATTGACAGCAATAATCAAACACATTCAAGTCAATTCATCAAATGACAAAACACCCAACTCACATTTGCACCAAATCTAAGCAAGCCTAACTCACTGGCTTGAAGAAAGAAAGTCCAAAACCTCAGCTGCAATTTTTTTACTACAAAGTGGCAAGTACTTTTAGCTGAAAAAAAAAATGCAAGTCTAAAACTCTTCCCTGACCTATATAAAAAAGAGAAAAAAAAAAATGAAAGAAACATTCATCAAAGTATCCTTGACAGTAAGAAAGTCCAAAACCTCAGAAGGAATTTTTTTTACCACAAAGACGCAAGTACTTTTAGCTGAAAAAAAAAAAAGAAAAAAAAAAGAAAAGAAATTGCAAGTCTAAAAGTCTTCCCTAAAGTATATAAAAAAGATTAAAAAAAAAAAAATGAAAGATACGTTCATCAANATGTTGGACACACACTGGTCGGGACTAAGCCTATGGTTTCGAAGGTAGTTAGTGGTGATGGGGCCCATAGGGATGGTCATCCCCCTTTCTAAGAAAGCGATAACGGGGATTACGACTTCGCCCGTTCTTCGATCCATTAGTATTTTCTCCGGAGGACAATACCTCACACCCACATTTGGGGGTATGCGATAGGTGGCCCTAAATTTTTCCAACTGGGCAGGACTATCCACTAGATATTGGAGTTTGCCCATCACAACTAAATGGAAAGATGGAAGCACTGAGCGTGGCAATTGGAGAATGATTGTTTAAAAGTCGAGGCAACTGGCCGAAGAGAAAATTGAAGAATCGAAAGGATGAAAACTTACAGGAGCTGAACTGGAGAGTGATCTTCAAACTCGTACAAGGATCCTTAAAGGCTCTGTGAAAGACTGGGATTGATGACTGAAAGAGCGTGGTGAAGTGGTATGCTTGGTCTTGCTAGGAAGTCTGATAGTTTGCAAAGTGAAGAAGAAGCGCCTTCTCCTGAGATTTTATACGGGGTTAAATGAAGAGGCAGGAGTTATTTCGCTCAAATCCCGGGGAAGAACCACGCCCGTTGGATCGACAACCCACCATTGGATATAAAAGACAAGGCGCCGCCTGGAGTAATTAATGCAGCGCCTTGGAAATACGAAAACAAACACTGGTAATAATGAAGCGCTTCTATCTAGGCCCACACGCTTGTCAGTTCAAATATTTGTCTCTCCTCAAATTTCTCACCTCGTGACAAGTCAAAATCCCACCTTTTCTCTTCGGATGCGAGGGAAAAATTAGGATTTTGAGGGGCTGTTGTGGGGGGTAAAAGCCCAGACATACTTATTGGGTTGGGGGCCCTATCTTGAGGAGTACTGTACGTCCGAAGAGTAATAGCGAGTCGGGGTAGAATTCATCTGAACGCAGCCAACCCAAAAGTAAAGGAAGAGTAACGTCCGAAGAGATCACCTTATGTCCGAAGAGTTTACACTCCTCGGACGTAAATAGTCTTGACCCAGCCAACGAATAGAAGGTCCGAATGGACTTTCAGGCAATCCCAACGACAAAGATAAGCTCTGGGCATGTCTGGGGATGATCAGAATGAGAAAATATCTTAAGGAAAAGTTGTCACCACCGCATTAAATGCACTACAGCTGCTTTTCTGGCCGCATTAATGTGGAGAAGACCCCTGAACAGTGTAATCTCAGCTACTACCACTCACGGAGGGGTAAAGAGAGTACCTGATGGGACATGCACTCAAGTGGATGTTTAGATAAAGAACAAGTGGACGATGAAGATGATGGGAAATGATGCTATATAAGCAAAAAAGGTCTCTGATAATAAGGATTGGAGAAAAAGGGGGAGAGAAGAATTAGATAATTTGACTGTAGCTCCAAGAGTTGTAATGATCTTTCATTCAATAACATACCTCTTCGGACAGACATTTGTTAAGGAAGATGAGCATGATCTTGTGTCAATGAATCCTTAAACACTATAATTAATCTCTGTTTGATTCGCACCCAGCTCAGCTCTTTTGCCCACTCTCTACAAATTCATTATCTTGAGTTCATTGGGCTCATAACCCATCCCTCTTGAGCCTGGGCTACCAAATCAGACCCTACAATCTTAGTTACAGTGAATTAGATTCTCAACCTTCTAAATTGTAATGTGCATTTTTGACGAGTTTCAATTATTCAAGGAATCTGAAAGACGTGGAAGTGGATAACCACTGAAGAAGACATGCTTGGCTGGAATGAATAAAGACACCAGACTCATGCTTTTTGGTTCCCCGTTAATATTAACTAGCTTTTAACCCGCGCAATGCGCGGGATCATTTTATGTATTTAATAAACTTTACATTCAATGATCAAAATGGAACTCATGTTTTCAACTTGGAAGATAGTAGTTTTGGAGATTAATAGAATATCCATCCATCCTGGCTTCTCTCAAGTTAATAATCACTTGGAAAGAATAAGATTTCATCTTCTACATACCATGGCTCAAAGCGTACTATGAAAGTATTATTATAATTTTCATCCTTTTTTGTTCATTTTTGGAAATGAATTTTTTTCAAAACATAAAATTGGTGAGAACGATAACCTTTGTATAATTGTAAAAATGGTTTCATTAGAAATAATAAAGTTATAAGAATTTGATAGCATTATGTTTCTTTTAAAAAAAAAGTGAAGAGAGGAGAAGAAATAGAAAGAAAAATTTAGATTGTGATATCTGTATATCTGAACCATGGCATACTGTTTCAAAAAACAAAGTGTCTTTACTTATCATATTTCTTGGGTAGAACACTATAGTGTTCCATTAAGCAACTGAGCATGCATCATCTATTGAAAAGATTTTCTCCAAAAAAAAAGAAAAAAATACTCAATAGATGATGAGAAGAAAACAATAGCCTATATAATATGACATGCAATTCCAAAACAACTTGTATAAGATTGTCAAACTTCTGTACCAAGATTGTGCTTTACTGCTTTAAAAATTTTCCTTGAAAATATGAAAAAACTGGTGAACCATATTTGACATCACTACATTATAGTCATGATACAAATTCTTATGCAAAACTCAATAGACATTATAAGTAAAATTTTGATGCATTCAAGTAGATATATAACTGATCCAAACAGCCACAATACAATTAAATACACTACATTGACTTAGTCGAAAAATTAAAATAACTAAAAACATAGTAATCAAAGATGAAATAAATCCATCCACTTTCAAGCTACAAATTCCCTTAACATATGGAACAGGAAAATGAATTTATTTGTACAAAGTTTTGAATAATAGTTTTTGAATAGTTTTGTATAACTACTCTATAATTGTTGTAGTTTAAATTTGTCAATGTCACCTTCATTTGGAAGAGAAACCATGAAAAACAAAGAACAAACTAACATAGTTGATAGTGATTAAAAATTCTTTGATTAATTCCTCTTGGTTGAATGTGTACATTCCTTATAAAAAATATCAATATCACTAAGTTGAAGGTAGTATACTATTTAATCATTTTGTCAAATTTTTGTATTAAAGTTATAGAGTCTATCTTCTAATAGATGTTTGTGTTGGATGATTTATTTATCTATAATTGGTTATTCAAACTAAGAATTCCACGTCATATGTTACTCTCTAAAGATCTTATTAGCTATATAGATGTTACTTTTGGATTAATGAGACAATATCACCAAAACATGACTTTTATATAATTATATCTAGATGATACTGCAATGTTATGATGGATAGGTTGGTCTTATTTTACTATATAATCTAAGTAATCATGTGGTTTATGAATTTGAAGAGTTTTTTATTGCGGGATTTATTCAAATGTTCATATGATGAAAAACAAAATTTGTTTTTCTAATATAATTTTATTTTATATTTTCACTTTCTGATATATGATTTATTGATTAGGAGAAAGAACGAAATATTGATCTATGTTTAGGAGAAAAATATACCTATAAAAGTTGATTCGCATGTATCTGTATAGTAATTAACAAAGTATATATGGTTACAACTTGGTCTAATAGTTCTCACACTATAAAATAAGAGATTACCTTTTTTATTGCATTGTGTTTAATATTTTTCTGCGCATTGCACGGGTCTGCGACTAGTTATTCTATAAAAATTAAGGTGATCACTATTTGGTCACTTAAGGCACAGAGCACTGAGCACATAGACTTGTTGAGTCTATATTTCACCGCAAAAGTTCTTATGTTATTATTTAATATTAAAAAAGTCTATACTGACATACCATTTACAGTTTCATTACAACCTAAACTAACTTGGATTTGGTTAATAACCCAAAACAAAATGAATTCTAACCCAAATACCTTAATCAAAACCAATCCAATAGTACATTAAATTACTCCAATATTTCAGAAACCAAACACAGCTAGCCCAACATGAATGATATGTAAGTAAGTATTAACATAAGGAATACAGGCTAGCTGGGGGAAAAAAAAAATCACAATCACATAAATGAATTGTATATTTTGAGAGTGAGAGAGACCTATGTGTGGTCGATGATAAAAACAGCTATGTAAGTCAAGTGTGTATGGTTGGCCCCATTTGGTTGGTGATGAAATTTGAGGAATGTTTGGTTTTATGACTTTGACATTGAAATTTGCTATCAATTCATCAATATTTTTTCTCAAAATTGTGTAGCTTTCATGATGTTCAATAAAAATATAACACTTCAAATATTGGCATACAAATTAGCTTAAAAAGAAATTGATAAGATTTAATATAAATTATAGAATAGCTTTCAATAGAAACTGGAATGTACCCAAAAGTGCGAATTTATTTTATTGAAAGAAACCATTTAGATTGGGATACAAATTAGCTTACGAAGAAATTGATGAGATGTTATATAAATAATAGTTTAGCTTTCAATAGAAACTGTAATGTACCAAGTGCACATTTATTTTATTGAAGGAAACCATTTAAATCATTCTTAATAAATATTAAAAGCAACAAAAATCAGACTCAACTATTTCTTTTGATACAAAATCAAAATCATATAGCTCTTTGGCAATCCAAATCACAATTTCTGACTATATCTTATCCCTTCCTACTGAAATCCCATATTGCCAATCATGAAAACTGTTCCCTATCCTATCTGGGTTTAACATTTAAGTTTTAGTAACTTCCAAGGGTAGATCAAAAACATTTTGAAAATCTAAATTACCAATTGTAGGAATACAAAAGGAATCATCTTAAACATATTTAAATAAATTCTGAAGCGAAGTTTGAATAACAATAACTTAATCTAACTTTCATCATACAGAAAACATGCAACAGAGATTCTATAATAATTTGAAGAAGGCAATAAGACTTATAACATTGAGTTTTCTATCATTCAAGCCTCTTTCTCAACTTTATTGCAGCAGCTTCAGCTGCACCAGATGAGATCCCCATCTGAAATAAACTTGCTATCACATTCACCACAAATTTTGAAAACCTCAAAGACCAGCAAGCAGCAAAGTAATAAATATCTTTTCCCACTTAACCTGATTTTTTATAATAGCTTTCAATTCATTTGGACATTGTATTGTGAATGACAAATAGTTGATAATTTAAGATAGAGTTACATATCTTTTTAATAATCCAAACCCAAAAAAATATGTTGAAAGCACATTACTAATATCAAATGCTGAACAACAAAGGTTAGCACATTTGATGCACATGGTAGGATAAGTAATAAATCCCACAATTGGCCTGGGGAAGGATTACATTTATTCATATATTAAGGGAGTGTTGTAGAATGGTAACAAACCTCAAAAATGTCTAAGTGAAAGTTAATGCCTCCTTATTTAATAATTTGCAATGTATTATAATCTTTAATCATTTAAGCATTAATAAAATTAATGAATGCAAAAGCAAACTATATTGGCCATTTATATCTTGCATATTTTATAGTCTTTAGTAAATTTAACAATTTCAGCCAAAAGAAAAATCAGTTTTACAATATAACAGCTGTAGTCAATTGCAGCAAATAAAGTAATCCTTGGAAAGAACATTTACCTCATGCAATGAAGACTTCCTTAACGTGATTATTCATACAGCTTATAATATTTCTTTAGTACTGGATCAAATGTCATTAGCTAATTCTAAAAAGTACAACATGAAAGATTCTAGAAATTAAGGAATATGGATAATACACAGTTGTGGTGCATGATTAGAATACAATCTGATCGCAACACATCATGAATAGAATACACACCCTACTCACATAATCATGATGCCACATTTGAAGAGGCATTTTTTTTTTCATTTTTTTATGATACCTAAGATTGTACCATGTGTAATAAATTGGGATAAAAATGAATTCAACAAACTATTAAAATGGTCATACCCATTGTCTGAAATTAATACCTGATTCTTCAAAAGAATGAAACATTGAAGAAATTGAAAAGCATCCCCCAAAGAGATCCACGTTACTTCTTCTAAAAGACCTAGAAAAGGAAAAAGCCCAATAATCTATTGCTCTGTTTTGATCTTTAAAGTATCCCAAAGAAACTGGAACCCATTTAAGGACTTTTATTCCATTCATCTGAGTTTTAACTGGACACCATAAATAGATACCCACACATCAATTTAACCAAATACCCAAAAAAAAATAAAAAATAAAAAATAAAAATAAAAATCTTACTCAGATACCTTAATCTAAAATATAACCCAAAAAGTCAAATAAGAAACAATCCAGCCTAATTATTAAAACCTGATTTAATTTAATGTACAAACTGAAAAGCAAAGAGAAAAACTAATCGATAGTAGTTCCGGAAGGACGGTAGACGTTTTGAGGAAGTAAGCCTTTATGTGAATTGTAATCTTGAGAGAAATTGAGAGTGTTACGGATATATGGCAATGGAAGTTTTTGATTTTCATTTTTTTTTTCTTTTTATCGGGTTGATTGGGATTGATGCAGGGCCAAATAGATAGGTTTATCATTGATGTCAATTTTCAAACCATTTTAGGGTTTTTATGTTTTTTCTTTTTTGCCTTACGTTGTACCGATCAAGCTCGAAACAATGTAATGATTGGGCTTTTCTACAACAATTAATCAAAGGCAAAATCCCTAATGTTACCAGAAAAGAAAATATAAAGGGATAATTTGAAACCAAAGCATCCAAACAAAGAGAATTAAAAACACAGATATAAAAGAACCCTAGAAAATTAAGTAAGGGGAACTGCCGGTTTTGAATTCAAAAACATAGAAATATTGAAGATTTAAGATTCTAATTCGAATAGGAAAAGCAATGGTGAGGAGTTTCAATCTTTCAAACTACAAAAACAGTATTTGAAGAGGAAAGGAGTACACTAACCTTTGGTACAAAAAAACAGAGACTATAACGGTGGAGGGTACGGTGGTTTGATGGTGGCAAAGCCTGACTTTCTTCTCAGATTTTTCTCTCTCCACCATCTATGACAGACCGAAGTTCTTTCTCCATCGTTCTCTTTCTTGGTTCTCTTCTCCTTGTCTTTCTGTAGCGCATGTCTGTTTTGGGTTTTTATGTTTTTATTTTAAGCGGGTTGGGTTTTTATAAGACTTTCCCCAAACGGTCCAGGTTTTTAAAAGGGAAAACTATATACGTGTCAGCATTTTAAGGGACCTTTTTTCCTAACGTGGCAGCACTTCCTAAAAGCTTCTGCTATTATATATAGTATTAGATTAGATTAGATATGGGTTGATATGCAAAACGTTTGTATAAAAAGTGGCCCATAGTATACCCTTTTATGAAGGTGTCGACTTTCATTGTTTAATAAAGGATTCATCATATTGTTGCTTGCCTTGAATTATTTATTTATTTTATGATCAAACAGTAAGTTAATGCTAGGATTATGAAATTTATTCCTAATGAGATTAGGATTGTGTTTTCAAGGTTTCTAGCATTATTATGGTTCTTGATTTTGATCTTGAAAGCCTTAATGTTTGATATGTGAATCTTCATTCATAAAATCAAAATGTATTTTTGATGGAAGAACAATGAAGATGTCAAAAAACCATTTAAAAATTGCCTTCGAAAATTTCTGAAAATTCAAAATTCACAAGTTTTGATCGATCGAGCAACCAGATTGTTTCTTGATTGATCGAGATACACGTTCTATCGATCGAGATTGAAAATTCATAGGCTCGATCGATCGAAAAGCGATCAAGGACTGGGAATTCAGAATTTTCTTTAAGTGTTTTCACATATATAAAAGGCAAAGCTATGTGATTAATTTTATAGTCTTTAAAAGTTAAGGACATTTCTTAATCATTATCTAGCTAAAAGACCTAATGATATCAAAGATGTTAGTTAAATAGAACTCTTAGTACTAAATTGTTTTATAATTAAAAGTCCTTAATTTATTTTAATTAGATGTTTTAATGAGATTAAAATTCTAATTAGAGTTATAAATTAAGGATAGAGTTCTATATATAACTAATTTTTGATTCATTAGTGTTTAAGGAATCCTAAATAGTTTAGGACTTCCATTTTAGTTAGTGATTCTAATAAGATTAGAGTCTTTATCAAGTGCAAGGTTATTAGTTATGATGGGATCACAATTATTTAAAGAAAAACCCAAATAATGAGTGGGAGTGCTAAAATAGCCCTTTTGTTAAGTTTATTGTAATGTGAATAGATACCTTTTCTTGACTTCGAGTCTTGCATTCCATGCGGAAGGTATTTACTTCATGGATTACAAAGTTAAACTTCTTTGTGATTGTGCGAATGTTCATTATGCTACTGTGACATGACTTAGTTACATCAAATTGAATTTAAACAATTAAACACGTTTAATGTGTAGGGTTAAAATTGTGATTAGATCACAATGATTTCAAGACAATCCACTTGTTTTAAAAATTCTAGTGGGAGAGAGATTCAAAGGTTGATTCTCATGGCCTCCATTACTAGTTTATAGTAGTGTGATTAGGCACCTCGCCTTGGTGTATATGCCTTGCTCCCTTCAAAGGGTGTTTAATTCATGATACTGCAGATTAAACTTCTTAATGATAGATGAAGTGTGTTTTTAAATTGAGAACGACCACGCTTCTATGAAGTTACTTAGTGACTCACATAGATTCTAGGTAATGGTGTACACTAGACTAAGTTTAATGTTAACCTCCTTATGGAGTCATTATTACTTAGAGGCTAAAGAAAAAGCGGCAAATTATTTTTGTTTGGTAATAGTTACCATGATAGTATTGATAATGAGAAAAATTCTCACCTGATCATAGTGATTAGTATGACCTCACTTTCGAGGAATATTAATTGGGGGATTAGGTTGTTGTTGCACATAGTATATTATGTTTTTCGTGTTCCATATTATAAGGCTATGGATACAAAATGATAATGTCTTGTTATTTATGTTCATAGTCTAAAAATAAAGTTGTCATAAATTTTGTCCTCTAGCTACTATTTTAATTGAATCACATTAACTAAGAAATAATTTTGGACATGGTGCTTAAAGGAGCTGAAGTACATGTTTATGTTTCGATTTAGCATTGTCATAATTTCTTATGCATGATGCATTAATGGAATATAGCTTATGATATGATCATAGTCTCCATTGAAATGTTAAAATGATATATTGGCTTCTATTTCAATTGTACTACATCATGAGATGCAAGAGTTAGTACTAGACTTAGATTTTATATTAAGTCTAAATGAGATTTTTGGTATGAATCATATTGGGTGCTATGAAAGGCTTAAGAAGTTCCAATTCTATATCTTTTTATGAAAATATTTTTATTTTAAAATGAAATTGGAATTTTTGGGTGTAGAGATTAAATGATAATCTCATATGGATATGATCCACAAGTTCTTATAAGAATCATTTGATCAATTCAGATTGTTTTGAAAATAATTTCTTTTTATATTATCTGAATTGATGAGTGAGTTCTACGCAATGGAAGACATCCTAAAAGCTAAGGCTAAGATCAATATGATTTAATTCGAATTCTTAGCCTGAACCGAAAGGTAAGGGTGGTAAGAAGAGGAATTATAGTACCAAATAGTCGGACAAACTAGTTGTCCTAGTAGTTGCCAAAAGAAAATTTGACTCAAAAGAATGACCAAAAGGAAAGTATTTCTGTTTTGGTAAAGCTAAGCATTGTCCATGATTGTCTTTTAGATGGAAATTTTCATGTTTTACCTTTTAAAGAGAAAGTTTCCATCCATTGGTATTGTATGTTTTGGCACTTATGTCTAGATCTTATTAATATAAATGATATTCAAGATTGGTGAAAGATGGGCTTTTAGAACCATTATTTTGTTATATTCCTAGTCTATGAATTCTATTTAGAGGATAATATGATCTAAGGCTCCTTTTCGTAAAGGAATAAATTCCAATAACTTCTTTAAGTCAGTGCCTACATAAAGGAGGAATAAGACTCTTCTATGATAGATAGTTCTAGAAGAAAAATATCAGAATTTGTTGTAGAACAACTATAAAATACATTTGGAAATGAGATGGTTGTATTAGATATACCACAAAACATTATTCTGTAAATAACTATTACACCGATACAATATCGTAGTAGGAGGATTACCAAATAAATTCATACTTTTGGAATAAACTTTTGTAGTTATTCCACAAGGATATAAATTTGATCATCAATCCTACGTAAAGGCAATAGATGATATGAATATGGATTACTGGATCAAGGTTATGTGAATAGAATTAGATTCAATTTGAAGTCTAGAACTTGTAGAAGCGCCTAATGGCATTAAGCCTATTGTTTTCAAATAGGTCTACAAGTAAATGAGATTGATAGATTTGAATGCGCAAACCTTCAAAATCAAGACTAGGGGCGAAAAGATTTATTCAGAAAGAAATGGTTCGATTATGAAAAGATTTTTTCACCAATAGTCAAGTTTAACTCTATCTAGATTCTCTTATTCATTATATTTCATTTGGATGAAATATTGCAATGGATATTAAGAAAGTTTCTTTTAGTAGCAATCTTGAGGAAGACATCTATATGATGTAACTAGACTTGTTCATAGCAAAGAACCAGTAGTGTTTAGTATGCAAGTTGCTTAAAGTCCATTTATGGACTAAAGCAAGCTTTTAAATCATAAAATATCATCTTTGATCAAGCAATCAAATTGTTTGGTTTTGATCAAGTATTAAAAGGCCTTATGTGTGTAAAGATATATAGAATAATAAATCTCTTAATGTATATTGATGACATTCTAATCATTTAGGTTGATGTAGAGTTATTGTCATCAATAAAGTTTTTGGTTGTCTAGTCCAGTTTGATATAAAGTACTTGTAAAGAATGGTCACATCCTAAGAATTAAACTATGTTAAAATTGAGGAATTATGATGTTGGGTCTATCTCAAACTGCTTAAATAGATTAGATTCTAGCCAAATATAACATGTAATACTTCAAGAATGATTCTTTCCTTTTAAGTTTGAAGTTCCTTTATAAAGGACTATAGTCCTAAGACATAAAAAGGAAGAGCATATTAAGACGGTTCCTAATACCATATCAATAGAAAGTCTTTGTACTATGCTATATACTAAGCTAAATATCTATTTTGCGGTGGGCATGGTAAGCAAATATCAATTGAATTAAAGATCACTTAATTTAGTGGGAGTAATGCATATACTCAAATATATTAGGAGAATGAGGGATTATATGCTTGTCCACCAAAGTGAGGATTTGATGGTTACTAGTTGTACAAATACTGACTTGTAGTTTGATTGTGATTCATGAAGTTGGACTTCAAGATATGTGTTCATCCTAAGTGGTGAAGATACACATTAAGCGTAAGTATTATCTCATTATAGAGATTTGAGTACGTTAGATATAGTAGTTGAAAAGATAATTTATGCAATAAATCTGACTGAAACTTATTTCCAAATCTTGCCTTAGAGTGACTATGAATTACTCTAAAGGGAGATAAGTGTCAGATATATGGTAAACTGTCTTTGAGGGCAAGTGGGAGATTGTTAGGGTTTATACCCTAAAATCCAATTTATTAGCATGACATAAACAATTAAATTGATTAATTATATAAGACTATTTATTAATGAACTAATGAGACATTATCTTAGTCCATGAGATGCATAATATGTGATTTATGTGAAAAGTCACAGAAGATATAAATTATTAGTTCTTTCTAAACTCATAATTTTAGTTCGTAGTCGGTGATGAAATTAGGTATTTCATCTGCGAAAACAATAACATATCACCTAAGATGATTTGTCTTAATTATGGAAGTGGAAACTTCTAGTTGATATGTTAATATGTTTTAAGAGTTAAGACATATTGAACTAGACCACTGTGAGATTTATTATTCTCCTAACGACTGTCAAATGAATAATAAATCTCACGACTACTATTTACATCAACTCTAAATCCTGAAAGAATAATGGACCTGATCATGAGGTGTAGGTAGCTTTGATATATCAAGAGTGAGATCTATAATACATGATCAAAACCTTAGTATGTTAGGCAGTCGCATTTAGTGTTGATGGAACACATATTCTCAAGATAGAATTCATAATCTTTTAATGGAGATATTAAATATTTCCTTGAGATAAGTTTAATGGATCGGTTATTCAAAGTGTTGGTTTCAACCACTTTAGTAAGGAGTTACTAAAGTATATATTTATGGAATTGGATTTCATAAATATATGATGAATAACATAAAGGATTAAACTAAGTACTCAATGATTAAGATATAGTAATCTTCAAAGTGGCAATCTATATTCATGATTTTGTATTACTACAAATATTTTAATGAAAGGGTTGCATGTATAATAAAGTCTTGGGATATAATTTATTAATAAGACCTAGAGTGCAATTATATTCTTATAGTGGTATTGAATATAATTAATAGTAATTTTGAACTTTTCAAGAGTTGACAGAAAAGTCCAAGACCCATTGGAGTTAGAGTCTTATTTGCTCCCTTTGGTGCCATCTCAAGCCACAAACTAAAACCTAATTGGGTAGGCCCAAAAGGCTAACCCAATTAGATAGTCAGTTTTTATTTAATAAAATTTATTAAATAACTAACTATAAAGGTAGTTAGAACGCACGTATGATAAAAAGAAAAGAAATCAGTTTTTTTCCACAAGGAGAAGAAAAAGAACTTTCTTTGAGAATCAACATACAAAAGACTGATTGAGAGACCACATACCTTTGGCACCATGTGGAATTGAGATGAAGATTAAAGGTATTCTCAAGTCTTGGTTTTGAATTTCACAGCATCAAAGTACGCTTTCTATTCTTTGTTCTAGAATTCAAGGTTACATATTATCTCTCATGAATGAAGTTGATCCGTGTTTGTTGCTTTCGCTGTATGTTTTGTATGAGATACAAAACCATATTTTCCAACAGTTATTCCCATCAAAGTGTGGTGGAATAACAAGAGAGTGTCCGTGTTCCATGACAAACGGGATAAAGGATCAGCTCTTAGATCAAACGATCTACAACAAGAGAGCTACCTGCTCTAATACCACTTGTAAGTTTTTTAGACTCCTTAAAACACAACCAGATTAACCTAGTTAATTAGCCAAGTGATTACTTAGTCAAATTATGCAGTTTTAAGTTAACACAGATAAATCATATCAATTTAAAGTGCAGAAAATAAAGAAAATAGTCAAATTATGTAGTTCTAGGTTGACACGATAAATCATATCAATGTAAACTGTAGAAAATAAAAAATACAAAGATATGATAACCCAGGAAAACCAAACTAGTAAAAAACTTGGGGAGGATTTAACCTAGCTATCCTTAAGGTAAATTGAATCCACTATGAAAGAATTAAAGTTTACACAATAGCGACTTAGACCACTAACATCCTACTGCTACCCCGAGTAAGAAACTTACTATCACGACCACATGATAGCTTCGAGTCCATGGACTACTTCTTTCTTGAATTCCTAGCAAGTACAAGCACTCCCGCTTGTGTATCTTTAAACTCTTGAACCTGCAACTAAATAATCACCAAGTTCTTGATATAATCTTGAATCTTGGAAACCCTAAGTATGTGTGAAGGTAAACACCTCTAGATCTCATAGAAGATTCACACTAACAGCATAAAGAGCAACCTCAAAATGTGGCTAGGATTTTTCCTTTTATACTAAAGACAAAACATAAAACCCTACATGTCAAATGGGCTTGGGTTGAGTTGGAAATTTTGTAGAAAAATCAATCTACACGACTTTCAATCGGTCGAGTCTAATTCTCGATCGATCGAGCTAGGCAGATTTATACAGTAAATCCTGCAACAACTCAATTCCAACTTTACGTAAAAACATATACTTTGAACAAGTCTAAACAAGACTAAAACGTTTTGATCATAGTTTGCCAACATTACAAAATGAAGTTCTAATACATTAGTTCCTAATTCCTTAGAACCTAACACAAATATCTCAAATTTTGTACTAATCATATGCTATTTACTATTCAATCCATAAAGTTATTTTTTATGCATAATTTTAGGTTAGAAAAACTTAAAATTTAAATATTTTATCGGTGACATAGTTATTGATATTTAATTTTCTGAAAATTTTGCAAGTATAGTGTATAATTCAATAATTCACATCCAATAAAAATGTATTGAGTGGAGTTGTAGCCTTTGGCAACAGCCAAGGTTGTTGACGAACTTTCTCATTTTTCTTATGCTTGTTTATACTTTCTATTAACCTTATAAAAATCAAGTAAAATCTTTTGAAATTTGATTTTCTTTAGATTTTTTTTAATCCTCTCTCTCTCTCTCTCTTTGTTATTTGAACGATTTGATTTTATCATTTTTAAACATTCATCTTAACAGTGCTATGATAAATCTTATCTTTCATAGACTTGGCAGCTATATGAAAACAATCGTGAAGTTGAACTTGTGGACCCTACGTTATCAAAAATCAATGTGGAAGATGTAAAACGAGTGATAAGAGTATCTCTTTTGTGCACTCAAGCATCACCTACATTATGACCATCAATGTCACGCGTGGTGGCAATGCTTTTAGGAGACAATGAAGTGAGCACCATAACTTCAAGACCTGGATATTTGACTGAGTGGAAATTTGATGATATAACCAGCTAAAGAAGTGGACCAAGTGATGTTAATGCTAAAGAAACCGTTAGTATCTATCACGACTCTTCGGAAAGTACAATCATGGTGGGTCATGCAGATAATTCGCCAGTAAATGCTTCTAAACTCATGCTTGGTAAGATTATCAAAACCCCTAGGTGAGAATTAGTCTTCATCTTTCTCCCTTTTTTTGGGGGGTAAATTGCTTGGTGTAATTTTTAGTATTTTTTTTTTCTTGTTTGCTAATGTTTGTGATAAACCTTAATTCGTAACACGTAGAACACACTATTCAAGAATTTGCAAAGGTTTATATGCCTTTCGCCTCTTCCCAGATTTCTTGATTTATCCTTTTCTTTTCTTTTCTTTCTTTTGGTTGCATTTCCAAGCCTAGTGTAAGATAAAAATATATCTATTTACCTGGTGTGAGATATCACACTGTTCGAGGAACGCTATTGGAGTAAAGGATTGTCAACAAGGGCGTTTGAGTGTGTTGTAGATTCTTATACAAGACTTGTATCATTTGTTTAATAAGGCCTAGAGTGCAATTATATTTATATAGTGATATTAAATATAATTAATGGTAACTTTGGATTTGTCAAGAGTTGACAAAAAAACCCAAGGCCCATTGGAGCTAGAGTCTTATTTGTTCCCTTTGGTCCCATCTCAAGCCATAAACTAAAACCCAATTGGGTAGGCCCAAAAGGCTAACCCAATTAGATAATTAGTGTTTATTTAATAAGAGTTATTAAATAAAGTAACTACCAAGGTAGTTAGAAGTACATATGATGAAAAGAAAAGAAAACAGTTTTTTTTTCTCTACAATGAGAAGAAGAAGAATTTTTCTTTGAGAGACCACATGAAAACTGATTGAGAGACCACACTTCTTGAGCATTATGTGGAATTGAGATGAAGATTAGAGGTATTCTCAAGTCCTGGTTTTGATTTTCACTGCATCAAGGTACACTTTCAATTCTTTGTTCTAGAATTCAAGGTTACATGTTATCTCTCACGAATGAATTAGATCCATGTTTGTTGCTTCCGCTGTGTGTTTTGTATGAGATGCAAAACCAAAATTTTCAACAATATCCTTATTGAGTATCAAACTGAGCATGCCAAAGAGTCAAAAAAATCTCTAGCTAAATACTAAAACTAACCTAAGCAACACTGTGCAAGAGCTGATCCTACTTCACCAAAACCATCTTTCAAACGACTAACCACAAAATTGTACCTTCAGTGGACCAGGAGATCAATGAAAGATAAATGGTCATTTCTTAAAAAAAGATTGCAAGAATCAGAAATAACCAATGATTACATGACACCAAGAATTAGAGCATAACTACCATCACACCATGCTTGGCCAAAGAAATGAGCATCAATTTGAGAATTCTACAAAAATAAACAAAAACCAGGATGTTCATTCATGAGCCAAAATTTCCAGAGAGTGGACATTTTTTGTAACAAAACACAGTTGAAAAACATAGACAAATACTTTCCAAGGTATTATCAAATTTTCAAACTAAATGTCCATGACCCACTCATTTGCAATATCACAAAACATTGACATAAAATTTTAGCATAATCACATATAGTCATATACTACATTTAAAAAATAAAATATTAAAGGAAGAACTGAAGAAGGAACACCAAACACAGTTGCATAAAACAAAAAAAGAATTCAGACAAAAGAAATATCTTTCACATGAACACAATACAACTCTAAGGATCTAAAGACCAAAAACTACGAATGGCTTTTAAATCTACTAACCAATTTCAAACAATTTTAAGGAGACGAAACTAACCAGAGAGAGATTTTGAAACTTTAAGACTCATCATCATTGGACTCATCATCATTAAACTCATAAACATCATCACTAAGTTCTTCATCATCGATAAAGTCTTGTTCAAGCAATTCATCCTCATTGATCAATGGTGTGTCATAAATGGTTCCTTCTTCATTAACTTGAGCCCAAACATGGTTGTCATTTGTATCATCACATGCATCATCAGTAGTTATATTGTAATGGACATTCTCATGATAGGTACCCACTTCATCATCATCATCATCATCATGTGAAGCATTAATACTAACATCAAACACCTACCTAGGTTTTGTTTTGACCACCACCTCTCAATCTTTATATCTCACATCTTCCACGTAAAACACTTGTGAAGCTTGAGATGCTAATACATAAGGCTCGTCAATCAATCGACCACCCGTGTGTATTAGTCTTGAAACATTAACAAGGGGAAATCCAAACTCATCTTTTTTGCATCCTTTCCCACTAATAACATCAACCCATTGACATTTGAATGGTACATATCGATACTTATTAGAGTAGTTCAACTTAATAATATTGATTAGTACATCATAATAAGTAGCACTACCTTCAGTAACAACACAAACTCCACTATTTTGAGTTTTCCTAGTTGCCTCAAAGTCTTTGGTGCAAAACTTCATACCATTTATAACATGACGCTTGAACTGTTTTGCTTTATTATCTGGATATCGAGCAAGCCATAAAATTTCTCCATGTGCTGCTTTTGAATAACATCATCGGTTACATAGAAAGTGAAATCAGCCTTGATCTCTGCTATGTGTACACTATGTAGACAAACGTGTTAGTGTTAAGTTAGAATATTGTACTAGAATGCCATAAAAAGATACGCAATGACATAATACTTGCAAAATGGGGTGATTTCTTCACAATTGAATAGCACATAACGATGTGCTTGGATCTATGAATTTGAATATAGTGTAATGCTCACCACCGCACCCATGGATTCCTTGACATTCCTTACAGTTCGATTGAGTGCAGTTTCAACTGATTTAAAATAGCGTGCGCAGAATGCTAAGCATTCCTCTACTATATACCCTTCTGCAATGGAGCATTCTAGATAACTTTTATTATGCACGTAAGACTTAAGTCTTGACAAATACCTATTGCAAAACCCAAGATCAACAACGAAAAATTGGTGTGAAAAATAATTAATTAGATAGACAAAGTTACTATACGTGTTATCTCTTTATGGGATACATCCAACGATAATGAATTAGGCCAGCAACTTTGGCTTCGCTAGCCAAATGCATGACTAGATATACCATCACTGTAAAGAAAGAGGGAGGGAATATCCTTTCCAACTCACACAATGTCACTACAATTCTCTTCTTAAGAGCCCTAAGTTCATCCACATTTAATACTTTGGAACATATCTCCCTAAAGGCCTACTCACTTCAGGGGGCAATGATCCACGTATTGCTATCGAAAAAAGTTGCTACATTAAGATGTGATTATTATGGCTCTTCATCCCACTAATCTTGCGTTCTTTGAGTTTAACACAGCGTGAGATGTTTGAAGAATATCTATCTGACTCTCTTACATCCTTCAAAACTTGCAATAAAACCATCATTTTCACTAGCATTCATATGGTAGCAGGCATATGGCATATGTGTCTTATCATTCCCAACATTCTTCAAGTGAAGTTCACTTCTTATACCCATATCCTTTAAGTCTTGACATGCCTTCAAGTTATCTTTTGTCTTGCCATCCAAGTTCAACAATGTGCCGATTATATTGTTAACTACATTCTTTTCAATATCCATCACGTCAAGATTGTGATGCAATACATGGTCCTCCCATTAAGGTAAGGTGAAAAATATACTTCTCTTCTTCTATACAGTTAAGGCTTCCTCTCCTCTTTTTTCTTTTATTGGGCAAATTAACTGTTTTCTTCCCAAACGCATGATCGACTACAACATCCGTTTGTAACATGATTTCCCCTTCGGATATTGTAATAGGAGCTAATCTTGTATCAACATGCCCATCAAATGATTGTTTTTGCCTATGAAATTTATGATCACTATCCAAGAATCGCCTATGTCCAATGTAACTAAATTTCTTTCCATATCTTAACCAACAAGATTGACTATCATAGTTACAAGGGAGACATGCAAGAGCACCTTTAGTATTCCAACCTGAGATATCACCATATGTAGGAAAATCATTTATGGTCCACAATAATGCAGCGTGCATTTGGAATGATTTTTTGAAAGACACATTAAATGTTTTTCCTCCAACATCCCACAACTCCTTCAATTCTTCTACTGGAGTTTTTAAGTACATATCTATATCGTTCCCGAGCGAGGTTCGACAGGGAATTAATAATGATAGCATGAAAAAAGACCTTTTCATGCACATCCATAGAGGGAGATTGTATGAGATCAAAATGACAGGCCATGTACTATGAGTACTACTCATATTTCCATATAGGTTGAATCCATCGGCTACTAATCCAAGCCTCACATTACAAGGCTTGGATGAGAACTCTATGTACTTAGAGTCAAATGATTTCCAAGCTTTAAATCAGCAGGATGCCATAGTAACTCGTCATTTACACGACCATTGGCATGCCACTTCATATGATTGGCTATTTAAGGAGACATAAATAGTCGTTACAATCTTGGCTTTAAAGAGAACCACCATAGGATCTTTGCAGTTTTTTTTTTTTTTTTTTTTTTTTTNTTCTTATGATTGGCTGTTTCAAGTGACATAAATAGTCATTTCAATCTTGGTTTTAAGGGAAACCACCGTAGGATCTTTACAGCTTTCTTTTTTCTTTTCTTAGAAGAAACATTAGTACTTTGTTGACCTTTAGACTCATTACTTTCTCATCTTGAAAGGTTACATTTTGGACAAGTTTCAAGGTTGGCATTCTCCTTCCAATATAAAATACAATCTTTGGGACAAGTATGAATCTTCTCAAAGCTCAAGCCCAAATCCTTAATAATCTTCTTAGCCTCATAACAATCTTTGGGCAACTTAACATTTGAAGGAAGAAAATCAATCAAAAATTGGAGTAACATGGTAAATGATTTGTTGGTCTAACCATTAAGACATTTCATGTCGTACAAATGCACAATGGCTGACAATTTGGTAAAATGCTTACAACCTTCATAATAAGGTTGATTAGCATCTTCAAGCAATTTCATAAACCAAAGTACATCTTCATTAGGATCTTCTACAGAACTTTCTATGGGTTGTTGCACAGTAAGAACTTCTTCCATTGGCCCAGATGCCATATATTGCATAGGAAACATGTCATGCAACATTTTATGAAATTCAGTATACTCTATTGTGTTTTCTTGGACATGACTATTAGGAATTTCAGTAGAAGTCTTTACAGATGATGATTCCCCATTAAAAATTCAAGGATTATAACCCCTACAAATCCCTTTTGACACTAAGTGAGCCTGTACAACATATGCCATGAATTTGTATGCACGCATTTTCTACACAGACATGAAATCGTTCCATCCGTGTGTGCATAGTTAGATGCAAAATTCAGAAACTGTTGGACTCCATCTAAATATTTTCGTGACCTTCTATTGGTAATTTTCATCCAACTCTTATCCATTGCTATAAAGTGGTTTACAAGAAATACCTATAATGTGATTTCATGAAAACACAAACCAAGAATTAACACACATTTCATTTACACAATTTCACTTTAATTTAAGAAACAAATCATCTTTAATCATTCACTTTTAGCTATGTTCCTAAGAAAATAATGAAATTAAACGCATAGAGAAGTTATCAATACATTTGGTAACTATAACATCATTACTAGCAATAGTCTTTAAGAATGGACATGTCTTTAAATATCCAATTCCATTCTAGTGTTCCACATGTGTGAAAAAAGATAGAGAAAAGCACCTAAAATGAATAAATCAAATAAAAACAACTCAACAAGAATCATCCAATATTACACAAAACAGTCAACACTCCTAATATCAGCTAAAATCACCTTATTACTCCATTCAAGCCACCTGCTTGCCCCAATCCAACCACCCACCACACACACACACACACACAAAGTACCTTAAGTCTTTCACCAACTTCTCTTACTTTGATCACACAAACTTATAATGCATCTTCTTTTTGCAATCTGCCAACAAGAAAAGAATATATATAAACCTGAGTTAATTCTCAGACTTGACAAACAAGAGCATTAAAACCCCATAAATTTCCAAATAGTGAAATGGGTATTCAAAATTTGCGTAAATAATATAAATGGATCTGATTATTTTGTAGGAGCAACTATAAAAATTGTCATACTTGGACCGATTCATAAAAAATAAAAAAAATAAAAAATAAAAAACATAGAGACTTATTAAAATTATACTTATTCAAATCCACGGTTTAAACAAGCATAGAAACTTCATCCTCTGTTCTGTTGTATAAAAATTGTCATACTTGAACCAATTCATATAAAAAATAACAAACATAGAAACTTATTAAAATTATAATTATTCAAATCCACAATTTAAACAAACACACATATTTGTAAGTATCACAGCTCATGCTACTCAAACAAGGAGACAATATCTAAGAATGTCTTTGAAACATGGGATCCTTTTAGACCATATTTGTAAAAGTAACTTCTCATAGTCATATATCATTTGGTTATCATATATTCATATTTGGAAGGCAAGAAAGTAATAAATATCCCTGAGCAAGTCTCAGTACAGTAGCAAAAGATTAAGGATTCCATGCCACTCAAAACCAAAAAAAGAACCCATATTTAAGGTCCTTGAAAGCAACTTTTGTACAAGGACCTTGATCTTTTGTTGAACCCAACATCAATTCAAGTGGTAATGTAGCACCTAGTAGATATTAAATTATCATCAATATTATTAGTCCAGGCACATGTTCACATTGAATAAGTAAAAATCAACATAAATTGTTTGCATAAGCAAAGGGGCCCTCAATCCAATTTGTATGCATAAGCAAAGGGATCCTCAATCCAAATTGTACATTAAGCAAAGCAAAGAGCAAACACAATACTTTCAAACTAAAAAAACTTTCACATGCTTTGTTTTCTCCGCTCTTCAACAAACAAATAAACAGGAAAAAAAATCTAGTCATTGTCTCTTTGGGTTATGAACAAGTTTTGCTAAGTCCCTCTTCCCTACAAGCTATTCATGACATATGGAAGCCCAAAATGAACCTAGAAAACCCAATCAAATGACCCGCTCAATCCCAACACATCAAAGTTCTTCCCCTAAGTGAATCATGTCTAATAGGCTAACTAACACCAAATCCGATCCAACTAGAATGACCAAGAATTTTATACACATCATGTGACACATCCACCCAAGTGTCTAAAAGAATCGTAGTGGATTTTAACCTTTTTTTTAAGACACATGTCTAAATTCTAGGCTGTGTTTATCATTTACGAGATAAATCTAAGGTAGGTAGATATGCATTGCATGTTTGCGACATGCTGAATGGAGATATTGACTTTCACCTTATTAATTAAATCCAATTAATAAACCACCAAAAGTCATCCATATAAGAAACACATATGGTTGATTTTTAGCTTGAAACATTAATAAGTTGACCATTTTGAGTTTGAAGAGTAGTGGATTCAAGGGTTAGATTCCTTTTTCTGTAAGCAAAATTATGACACTTCAGATAAGAGATATATTAAAATTGGTGGAAATTGTTTGTTCCATGATTCCCATGATCGGCATGAAGGATCGCATTGTCTTCTCATCATCATAGTTTACTCTTTCTGAATTATGCATAATTGAGTTCAGTAAATGGAAAAAGGTAAGAGTGACAGCAACGTGATGCATGAGGGCAACAGCAACAATACTTTCTAAACAAAGAAAACATATAAATAAAATTCTGAGATGTTAAAGGTGGCTGGCTTGCCTGACACCACTGGGTTGGTGATACCACAACACCAAAGACCTTCATAGGGTAATCAGCTTTCCACAAAATCACATTAATTTAAAAGAAAAAAAAATATTTTTTATTGGGACAAATTAATCATTTACAAACTTATGCTTAGTACCCAAATTGATGAGTTTGTGGGGGGGGGGGGGGGGGGGGGGGGAACACATACATTTGCTTGGCAAATATTCAAGAAATCAACAAAATCCCTACCAAATACGAAACCAAGCAGTTAACTCACAAAACCACACCAAAGACCAAACCACACTCGACAACAGCAAAGATGGTACTAGGATTCACAGTTGTATATTATTAGTGACCTTATTTTTTATTTTATTTTTTAAATCACTGTTGCATGTTATTTTTTTCTTTTTTTTTTTTCTTTTCTAGTTTTTTTTTTATCTCTAGGATGAATAAGCTTAAAAGGAAATAGCTTTGCATATAAATTTTATTTTTTGGATGAACGCGCTTCTCCTTTGCATGTTGATTTCGCTACTTCTGCTCAATTGTCTTTTATTATTGCTTTTTTTGAAACCCCATTTAAGCTCTAGTGCTCAAATTTTATAGCAAAAGGTTCAGCTATAGGTATTAAATTTGGGTTTGTAAAGCTTTTACATTTTCTGGGTAAAGTAGAAATCACTATCAAATGCTTTGTAATTTGATTAAAATAAAGTGTGTTTATGTGAATTTTCTATGTGGTTTGGCCTCAAAGAATTTGGCAAATGCAAAGAGAAATCAAAGAACACAATAGACCAGACCGAATAAATCAATATAAAAAAAAAAATTAAGAGAAGTAGAGAATAGAACAGAACAAACCAAGACCGATGGTGAGCGGTGATACTAACAGAGCTTGGGATGGTAGCGACAGCTTGGGACAATGGCGAAAACTTGGACCGGCGATGAGATCTAGGGCGACGGTGAGATTATGAGTGAGTGACTAAGAGTGGTAAGCTGAAGAGATGAGAGGCGTGTGAGGCTATAAGTTGAAGAGATGAGAGATTAGAAAATTTTAGGGTTTATAACATATATATATATATATATATATATATGAGAGTATTTCAATAACTATATATATATAACCGGGTTGGGTCGGTCCGAGTTTGCCCACCCAAACCCACCTAAACCCACCCAATTACTAATTGGGTTAAATGGGTATTAACCAAATTAAACGCAATTAACATTAATGTTTATTGGGTTCTAATTGGGTACTCATTTAGACCCAACTATAATTGGGTTGGGTTTGGGTTAGAAGCAATTACTTAAATGGGTTTTAATGGGTAAATGGATTTTATATTCTCAACCCAATTATGCCCACCTTAAACCCACCCATTTGACACCCCTAATGTTAATATATATTGTCCGTACCCAAAACATGGTTGTTGGGCTCAACCTCTACTTGGGCTCACAATCTATTTATATTGTGGGCTTTGGATTTCCTACTATGGGTGGTCCTATACTCAGTGACCCAGATACACTTATGTTTCTACAAACCCTTCTCTCACAATGTCACACACCTTTCTTAGTTTGGTTGTTCTTTTCTATCAGTTCTCTCTAGAGTTGCCAACCCTCATTCCTCATTCTCTTCTCCTATTTATAGGCTAAGATAAGTTGAGGTGTTATGATTACTCCCCCTTACTAGTGCAAATGGGGGTCTAATTCCATCATCTTAGATGTTCCGTCGGAAAGATGGTAATGGCATTGAGACTGATTCCCACCTCCAAAACCTGCTCGACAGCGATATTCTCGAAGGCATTACCGAGCAAATGAGTATAGGGTGTCTCCGAGCAGTAACACATTCGACCAAGTCAGAGACGATCGAGAGGGGCTTGCTTTGGGGTATCTAGGGCGATGCAGTCTCATTTCGGCACTCGAGCCCAAATTGGACCCTAGGGCGTCTGAATTGAGGCTAAAGGTCTGGAATGGGGACATGGTCCTATAATGTATCGCAAGGCTTAGGCCCAAGGCCCATGGGGCCTAAGGCCCACCCCGTACATATACAGATTATAATTTACATAAAAAAGCATATATATATATATATATTGTAAACTCCGAAAAGGTATATCGGTATTAACCGGTATCGAAATATTTTGTTTTTTTTTATCAAACCAAAATGGTCTCCAGTACGGTATTAACTCCTTTGACAGAAATGCCACTAAAACATTTATATTGCAACGGTTTTTAATACAGCCACTGTAGAGGGACACAAATTATAACACAAATTCTTCGATCAATAACAATTGTTAGGTTCTAAAGATTTAGGAATTTATGTATTTAGAACTCTAATTTGTATTGTTGGCAAACCATGATCAAAACAGGTTGTTTAGTCTTGTTTAGGCTTGCTCAAAGTATGTTTATTTGTAAAACTGGAATCGAGTGAGTGCAGATTTATTGGACTAAATCTGTAAGGCTCGATCGATCGAAAATTATACTCGATCGATCGAACCACGTACAGATTTATTTTTCTGCAGAGTTCCAGTTTAGCCCAAACTCTATTTAAACGTCTTGGGGTTCAAGTAAAACACTTCTATATATAAGGAAAACCCTAGAACGTTTTTTTTTTTTTTTTTTTTTTTCTTTTCTTTTGTATGTGGGCTAAAGCTAACTAAAAGTTATCTTTCTTTTATCTCCAGCTCTCTTTCTCTTTTGTGGTTGTAGAAATTGTGAGGAACAAGGTAAAGAACACAAGTTAACTTTGAATTTTTTCTAAAAGTTGTAAACTTAGCTTAAGCAAAATAAGTAAATTCTAGTTAAAAACTTATAAAACTCTAGTATTTTATTTGATTTCAATATGCGTAAGCATTATCGTTGTGATGTTTGTGATTGGTTTTGTGATGGGTTGTTGTGTTGGAGCAAGCGGATGGCTTACATGGTGTTATAAGGTGGTTTAAATACATATTGGGAGTGTTTTTCAATTCTTGCAAATGTAAATGAGTATTGTTGATTAGATGTGATAAAAGTATTTTATTTGATTTAAATACTTGTAAAACTCTATATTTGTAATGTTGGAAATTAATTTTATGGTAGGTTGTTGTGTTGGAGCAAGCGGGTGGCTTGCATGGTATATAAGGTGGTTTAAACTAATATTGGGAGTGTTTGAGTGTGCAATGTATATTTGTTTTAAGTATTAATATAGATTTATGCATTCATGAACGAGATAGAACTTTATCTAAGTAGCTTATAGACTTACATGTTAGAATACATTATGCATGAGTTGATCTTATTTTACTAAAGAAGCATTCATCTTGTAATTGTAGTCAAACATGGATAAAAGTTGGATGACAATGGGTAAGACACCCGATGGCAGATTAAGTCATCCATATATTGAAGGGGTCAATGCATTTATTAATTTTGCAAGAGTAGTTGTGGACTTGAGTGGTAATATTCCGTACCCGTGTATTCACTGTGGAAATTGCTATCGACAATCTCTCCTAATATTGTGCGTATCCATTTGCTTCATCATGGGATTATGCAATCTTACATTAATTGGTATAATCATGGAGAACCTCATTTATTGAATGAGAACATTCATGATAATGAAATGTTGGATGGTGATCATATGGATGGTATCAATGCCTTGGTAGGTGACCGAATTAGAGGGGAACCAAGAAATGCAACCGAAGATGAGGAGGTGCGTCATTTTGACAAACTTGAGGAAGATGCAAAGTGTGAGTTGTATCCAGGTTGCACTGATTATAGTATCTTGAAGTTTGTTATTGAGATGTTGAATGTAAAGGTAATGACCAACTTGAGTAATAAGGGACTTGATATGATGCTAGAATTGCTGACAAAGGTTTTACCGAAAGGTAACTTGGTTCCAAGGTCAACTTATGAAGCAAAGAAGATATTACATGACCTAGGCATGTCATACGAGTATATAGATGCATGCAAAAATGATTGTGCACTATTTTGGAAGGAAAATGAAAACCTTGATAAATGTCCGGTGTGTGAAGTACCTAGGTACAAGGATACACATGCCCAAGGTAAGATGATTCCTCATAAGGTATTGCATTACTTCCTGTTGACACCAATATTGAGGAGATTGTATATGTTAGGCCAAAGAGTTAAGGACATGAGATGGTATATAGAAAAACATGTGGACGATGGGATAATGAGGCATCCGACTGATAGTGAGAAGTGGAAGGAGTTTGATTTGCAACATAATAATTTTTTCCTCGAACCTCGCAATGTAAGGTTGGGGTTGGCTACAGATGGATTTAACCCTTTTGAGAATATGAACAACAACTATAGTATGTGGCCTGTCATACTTATCCCCTATAACCTACCGCCTTGATTGGTTATGAAAGAGCCATATTTTATATTGTCCTTACTTATTCCTGGTCCCCCCATCAACCAGGAAATGAGATTGATATTTACTTGAAACCATTAGCTGATGAGTTGAAGGAGTTGTGGGAAGAAGGTGTAGAAACTTATGATACTTATAATAAAGAGCATTTTCAAATGCGTGCAACTTTGTTATGGACAATACATGACTACCCTGGATTTGGTAATGTGTCTGGGTGGAGGACAAAGGGTCATCATTCTTGTTACACTTGCAACGATGAACCATATTCAGAAGCTTTGGAAAGTAAAATTGGATTCCTTAACCATCGAGTTTATTTGCCTATGGAACATCGTTGGAGACATAGTCGGTTGCATAATGGTTTATCAGAGAAACGGAAGAAATCTTTAGAGTTACAAGTGGGAAAAATACAAAAGCAGCAAGATAGAATGCCAAATATAATTTTAGGAAAGTATCCAAGTAACAAAAAAAGACAACTCATTAAGGAGCCAAATTGGTTAAAGGTAAGTATTTTGTACAAGCTTCTATATTGGAAGAATAAGAAGCTTAAGCACAACATTGATGTCATGCATGTGGAGAAGAACATTACTGAGAGTACTTACGGTACTTTGTTGGGCATTGAGGGGAGAAATAAGGATACTGATAAGGCATGGATAGACTTGCAAAATATGAATTTTAGGCACACGTTGCCTTTGAAACAACGCCCTGATGGATCATATGACAAGCCTTGGGTTTTCTTTTCATTAAGCTCAAATGAAAGGGATGATTTCTATGACTTTTTGAAATCAGTCAAGTATCCGGATGGCTATGCAGCCAACATATCAAGGTCAGTGAATGTAAAAAATGATAGATTATTTGGTTTGAAAAGCCACGACTGTCATGTGCTACTATAACGAATTCTTTCAATTGGGTTGCGAAGGTTTGCACATAAAGACACTAGTATTGTATTGTTTGAGTTAGGCAGCTTCTTCCAAGACTTATGCTCAAGGACCCAAAGCAGAGTGAATTGGAGAAACTAGAAGAACGTATAGTTCTTATACTATGCAAGCTTGAGAGGTTCTTTCCTCCAGCATTCTTTGATGTTATGGTCCACCTTGCTGTTCATTTATCTCGAGAACCAATTCTAGGAGGCCCGGTACAATATCGGTGGATATACCCTATTGAAAGGTAATTAGATCCTTTGATGCATCCATCAATTGTATTTTTCCCATGTGGTATAAAATCACATAATGTGCGTATTTTTTCTCTCGTAGGTACCTTGAAAAATTGAAAAGATACGTTTCAAACCGAGCTCGACCAGAAGGTTCGATTGTATAGGCTTACATTCTCAAAGAATGTATTAACAACTGGTCTTTGTATATTGATGGGATTGAAACTGTGCATAATTGAAGAGAAAGAAATGAAGATTTAGGTGAATCTAGCGAAGGATTGATAGTTTTTTCACAAACTGCCCGACCTATAGGTAGTAGGCGGAATGATGACAACTTGTCTCGTGCGTTGCTTGATACTGCTCATTAGTACTTGTTGTAAAATTGTCCTAAGCTAGAGCCTTATTTAAAGTATGTGATTTCATATGCAAGTATTGTTTGATCAAGTTTTGAATATTATCTGCAATGCTTAGCTGAAAATAAATCACCTTATTTTTAACAGTGTACACAAAAGCACATTGCATAATCCTACTGGAGAAGCCATAACTCAAATCCAACGACAAGAATTTCCCAACTGGTTTAGAGAACATGTAAGACATTTGAAATTTAATCACACACTAATAAAAATTAAACATTTAAAAGTTTCTTCATTGCTTATTACTAATTAATATCACTTGTTGTATGTCATTATAGATTAATAGATTGAAAGTTAACGAGTCACCAGAAGCTACTAAATAGTTATAGTCATTAGCAAATGGTCCTAAGTCGTATGTGAAGGAGTACACAGTTTGTATGGTCAATAGTGTAAAGTTCCATACAAGGGACCTAGACAATCGTCGTGTAACCCAAAACAGTGGTGTATATATCAAAAGGGATCATAAGGGAGAAATGCACGACTTCTATGGTCATGTGTGCAAAATTTGGGAATTGGAGTATATGTTTCGCCATAACATTGTTTTGTTCCTGTGTGATTGGTACAATACTAGTACCAATGGTTGAAGGAGAACGATAAGAACCGATGCACATTGCACAAGCATTGATGCTACAAGTCGGTGTTATGAAATTAACCCTTTTATACTTCCTAGTCAAGTGAGACAAGTTTTTTACCTTCAAGATACCAAATTGGATGAACCTTGGAAAATTGTGCAATCCATCCAACATAGGGGAGTGTTTGATGTCCCGGAAGTCGGGGGTGGAGAATCCAATGATAATACAGAAGATAGTGACGAATTCCAACAAGAAGCGATTGTTGATGTTATCTCTATCAATGTTGAGGACAATATTATTGACTATTGTATAGGTGATGTTGAAACTAAGGTTGTTCTTGAAGGTGAAACTTCAAGAGATGCTAATGAAAATGAAAAGCATGACATACCTGATATTGATCTTGATATGGATTATGATATGTAGAGTTTATAACAATTGTCTTAAATGTTGTGTGCTTATCTTAAAGTTTTATACTTGTCTAAGTAGCAATTGTTTTGTACTTATCTTGAACTAGATATGGATATTGATGTGGTCATTTGTTGTATTGAGTTAGTAGCAATTGTGTTCAAATTTAACACTTGTGAATTGCTTGATATAGATAATGGTGTAGACTATGATATGTAAAGTTAGTAGTAATTGTTATTAAGATGTTTTGTACTTATCTTGAACTTAATATGGATATTGATGTGGTCATTTGTTGTGTTGAGTTAATAGCAATTGTGTTCAAATTTTGCACTTATGAATTGCTTGATGTTAAGTTAGTAGCAATTGTACTTATCTATCATGTCAATACATAGTTTCAAAAAATTCCCAAATAAGCCAAATACACTCATAATATACCGAGGTATGAGATTGCAAAATTGGATAGAATGAGGCAAAACCAAGAGATAATTGATGCTTTAGGATTGAAGCACATCTCAAGTTCTCTAAAGGATTCTGCTCAGTCCAATTGTGCAAAAGGGAAAAAAAGTAGAGCTAGTGTTGTGGTAGATGATGATTATGTACCACCTATTGGTGACGATGACAATGATGATGAGTCATCTAATTCTGTAATCCATAAGGTATAATAGATATTCCATAGAGTACAATAGATGATAATAACTTTATTGTTCCATTACTTATAATGACTTTGTTGTTCCATTATATGTATGTTTATAGATGGCACCAGGACAACTTAATCGCTCGCGAGGTGAGGCATCTATCCCGGTGGTCCGATCTACAGTCTAATCTACGGAAACACCTCCTAAAGCAAATCCTCCCACACTAAGTTCTTCTAGTGTGGAGGTGCAGACTACCGATGCATTAACTAGCATGACTAGTAATTACATAGAACATACTTAATTACAATTGCACCTTGTTTTTACTATTGAGATTATTATTCACTTAATTTAGCTATAATATACATGGAATGTATAATTTTTTAACATTAATAATGTTTAAATAGGATCTGCTAGCAGAACTACCCATGGAGTAACACGTGGTATAGCAGTACGGGCACTTGTTGAAAAAAATGGTAAGCTGCCAATATGTATAGCTGCAGAGTATGATGCTCCTGTTGGGAAGAATGCGTGCAAGCTTGTCAATCATGTTGGCGAACAAGTGCGAAGTAATTTGTCCAGTTACAATGTGAAAAATTGGAAAAATGTTGATGCTGCTACTAGAGATGTAGTGCTTCAAAATATCGCGGTAAATTTACATTGATAACGTTTAACTCGTCTAATTCATATAATAATATTTTTATAATACATATACACTTCATTTTACAGGATCAGTTTTAGTTAGAAGGAGATTCCAACTTAGTAATGAAAACATTAAATACAAAATGTGGAAGATTATTGAGTTCCAACTCTTACAAGTTGCATCAGGCTTATAAAAAGCTCAAACAATCTCATGGTGCTGACTATGCAAGAAGCCACCCGCAAATGAATGCCACACTAAAGCAATGGACTGAACTCATTGATGGGAGATGGACCAATAAGGATTGATAATGTTTAACTCGTCTAATTCATATAATAATATTTTTATAATACATATATACTTCATTTTACAGGATCAGTTTCAGTTAGAAGGAGATTCCAACTTAGTAACGAAAACATTAAATACAAAATGTGGAAGATTATTGAGTTCCAACCCTTACAAGTTGCATCAGGCTTATAAAAAGCTCAAACAATCTCATGGTGCTGACTATGCAAGAAGCCACTCGCAAATGAATGCCACACTAAAGCAATGGACTGAACTCATTGATGGGAGACGGACCAATGAGGATTGGCTAGTAAATTATTTATGCATATATTATTATTATCTAATGTTTACTATATTATGTTGTCAACTGATTAGATTAATATTTAGATGAAGTAAATGTATACTGTTTTATTCATGATCTAATAAATATCAACTGAATGTTGTTTATTAGAAAAAAATCAAGAAAGAATTCTGAAAATAGGAATGAACTAAAGGCAAACATAGATGCGGGATAAAGGCACTTGCTGTTAGGGTTGATGAGGAGGTGCGTATTTTTTCATTTTCTTAAACCTTAGAATATTGCATGTTGTGATTAATTAAGTATATCTATCTAACACTTGAATGTTAATTAATCAGACAAATAATAATGATGGTCAAGTTCCTGAATTGGTAAAAATATTCAAAGATGTTCATTTCAATCCAAATACAAATATGTGGATACACCCTGAGGATGAAGCGACATATATATGTGTATCATTCCATCTCTATCATGTTTGTAAAGCTATAACATATGTACTATTAATATTGTGATTGTTTGTTTCTTTCTCTCTTTCAAATGATAGGAAAATATTCTCAAAGTGCAAGTGGATCATTGTCATGATCCTAATGCAATTCCCCTTACACAAGAGGAGATCTCAAACTTGGTGTTTAAGAAGTCCGATATTGTAAAAGGACTTGGCATGAGACCTTCCTCTTCTTTAGTAACCACCGCCTCCTCTAATTCATCGATGGAGTATATCCAACGGTTAGAAAATGAGATAATTGAGCTCAAAGAGGTAAGAGCTAGAGATCAAGAGGAGCGAGTTAAGGATCAAGATGCATGAACTAAGCAAGATGAGGTCCAAAAGAATATTCTTAACTTTTTGAGGAGCAAGGGTTATAATGATGCTCTTACTTATGGGGGTGGTTCAACTTCAAGTTAAAACACTTTTTGGTTAGTACTTTATTTGATTTCTACAACTTATACATTAAGAGTTGTGATTTTAATTTATTGGTGTGGTTACTCTTAATGCATTGTTAGAAATGCTTCTTATAACATAGTTAATGTTTTTACTTTACAATTTTAGTGAAGTGTTGTTTTTATATTTGTGCAGATTTCTTATTGGTGGCTTTTAGGGGATTTACTTTTGGCATTACTTGAAGACATATGAGGACATCTTCCGTTAGTTCTAAAATAGGGTTTAGGTAGAGTTATTGTATTTATTGCAAACAATTATTGTATGGAAGGAGTTTGAATTGGATACTTGTTTTATTTTTTACTTGTAGAATGTATGGATCTTTTTTTATAAATGTGTTGTTGAAATAAATATGTTATTCAAATGTGAGGTATTAATAATGTAATGACAAGTTACAGGTTAATATCAGAGTCATTAAAAAATAAAAACAGAAAATAAGTTTTAGTGACGAATTTTTTCGTCACAACTATAGCAACAAAAAATTGTTTTAGTGACAAAAATTTTGTCACTAAATATAGCAAAATTTCGTAAGAAATGGTTTTAGTGACAAAAAATTTCGTCACTATATGTGCCTGGATTTTCTTAAAAATAGTTTTAGTAACGAATTTTTTCGTCACTATATGTACCCGAACATAGTTTTAGTGACTAAATTATTCGTCACTAAATATGATTTAGTAAACTAAAGTTTTTTTAGTGACAAAAGTTTTTTTAGTGACAAAATATTTTTGTCACTGAATAGTGTTTTTAGTGAGGAAAACATTTAATGACGAAACGTTTTCGTCACTAAAAGTTTTTTTTTTTTTAAAATCAAATCGGATTTTAAGTGGCGAAAATTTTCATCAACAAGACTTCTAGTGACAGGACTACAGTGACAAAATGAGTTTCGTCACTAAAAGTCCAATTTCATCACTAAAGGTCCTTAGTGACAAAAAACTGGATTTTTAGTGACGAAAAAATTCGTCACTAAAAATACATTTTGTTGTAGTGAATACCCAATTTCATTACCGACCACGAACTAAAATTCTGAGTTTACAAAAAACTTGTAATTTATATCTTCAATGACTTTTCACATAAATCACATACGATGCATCTCATGGACTAAGATAATTTCCCATTAGTTCATTTATAAATAGTCTCATATAATTAAACTATTTAATTATTTATGACATGCCAATAAATTATATTTTTGGGCATAAACCCCAACATTTAAAAAAAAGAAAAAAAAAAAAAAAGCAATGCATTCAACAACAAAATCTTCCTCTTCACACGTAACTTTTTTTTTAAGATAATTATTGTTCATTTCGATTTACCAAAAATGTTTTTCGATAAAGTTAAAAAAAAAAATTGTAAATAAGGTGATAAGTATTTGAGTTTAAAGTAAACACCTTCTCTTTCTTCTAAAAAAAACTTATCTATATATAATAAATGTTTGTTATTCTAAAAAAAATGTTTGTTTGTTTTTTGCTTTTAAAAGAAAAGTTTCCATTTTTCAATAAAAAAAATGTTTTCTTTTTTCTTTCAATTCATATGGCCTTTTTTTTTAATCCACTTTTTATAGGATTTATGAGATAGCAGCAAACAAATTGATTAGATATCTTAATTCCAATAGGATTTTTAAGTTCTATATCAAATGAAACTCTACCTATATATTAATATATATCCTTTTTGAAGTGAAGTTTATTCTAATATGTGAATGCATAAATCCCATGACAGGTATGCATTCTTTCTTCATAATTATTTTTTTCCATTTTTTTAAGCTATATTTCTTCAACTTGAAAAAAATTAATAAAAACTTCTCACATAGTTTTTAACCCAATTCATAATATTAGACTTTTGTACTCATTTATTCTCTTCTACAATAATTGGTTTAGGTTTTAGTTACATACTCACACTTTCATCTCTCAAAGTGATAGAAAAAACAAATAGGTTTATTCTTTGTTCTTTTTCTAAATTTATATCTTAATTTATAATTTGCCTTAATTTCTTAATTTTAAATTATGAATAATTTTGATTATATTCTTTATATTGAATGTAAATTGTTGTTTATAGGTTTTTGGTTGTGTTATATTCTTCGAAAAAAAGAAATAAAATAAAATAAAAGAGTTTATATAAATTTGGCAACAAAGCTAAATAGATAAGCCTAAGAAATGTTTACTAATAATAGTTTTATTAGTAACCTTTTATTAACATGATTTAAAAAAAAAAAAAAAATTTGAATAGAGATATAATTTATTAACGTGATTTAAACTCTACTAAAACTTTTTGGAAGGATTGGTTTAAAAAAATTTCAAGGTAATTTTCTAATTATTAACTACTATGCGCTAACTTCTAACTACCAAAATCCACAATTGAAATACTAATCTGTTTGAGATACTACTTCCAAAACTTCCAAAGATTAATATATTAGCTATTACATATTAACGCTGACTTTTTTTTAAAAAAAATTATAAAAGAAGGGTTTTCTCCCTCCCTGCAAAATAAATGGATCATAATGAGAATTAGCTAGATAGGGGTAAGACTACACTACCTCTTTTCTATAATAAATATTAAATTTAGATCATTTTTTGTGCATACACATACACATGTAGCGTGCAACGCACATGATTTAAACTTTAAGTTTAAACTTAAACTTGGTAGGGTGAAACTTACTCAAGTTTCAGTGCCTTCTTCTATGCTTTCAAGGACAAAAATTAAATTCTCATATGAGTCTCTCTCTATTTCAAATTTTTAAAGTTTCATGAATTTTTATATAATGTGAATGTGAATGCTATTACTAACATGCCATATAAGAGGTTTATCAAAAAAAAAAACATGCCATATAAGAGTTTTCAATATATCAGTACAAGTAGTACTAGTAGATTAAATCTCTAGACTCTACAATGGGCTTGGGCTATAATATCTCTATCATGCATGTTCCCAAATTCAAGGTGGAATATTGAAGTGAATTTGGAATACGCAAGTTAAAGATCGATGATAGCAAACGATGATGATAAGTGATGCACAATGGCGGAACACAAGTTCTTTGGTCGGAACACAGATGTTATGGTTAGTTTGTAGTTGCTATTGTCGGTCTATATTTGCATGGGTGACAAGAGTGGTGGCATCGTCTCATGGCACCAACGTTGGTGCACAGATGATGGCATTAACACTAACAATCGGAATACGAAATCGGTTGAGACAACATTACTCGTGAAAGGCATATGAGTGAATTAAAGATCCAAGAAACCTTTGCATTAATTGAACCCTAAAATCAAAATTCATGTGAGGTGCATTGTTGAAAGTGGCTGGCTTGATTACGGAAGAATACGACATTAATCTAAGAAAAGTTGACACGGGTACAAATATGAAAACAACACGGCAAAACGGCAGTTTTTGGAAAGTTAGAACACCGGACACATCTATTAAATTATTATTAATTTTTTTTTTTTAATCTATACTACTATTTAAGGGGCTGCACCTGTTTGAGCCGGATTTTTTTTTTCCCAAAATACCCCTATTTCCCTAGGTTTAAGTAGAGACAAAACTATACTACTATTTAAGGGCTACACCTGTTTAGGCCGGATTTTTTTTTTTTCCAAAGTACCCTATTTTCCTAAGTTTAAGTAAAGACAAAACTAAAGGATAATTTGGTAAAACTACGTATTTTAACTCTTACTAAAACATTGCCAACAAAAAAAGACCACTTTTTTTTTTATCATATTTCCCTAGGTTTAAGTAGAGACAAAATTAAGGGATAATTTGGTAAAACTACGTATTTTAACTCCCACTAAAACATTGCCAACAAAATAGGACCACTCTCTTGGTTAAACGTTTTCAATTTTTTTTAATAGAATCTATTTTCTCATCCATCTCCTTAAATTTAGTACTACTATTTAAGGAGCTGCACCTATTTGGGCCGGATTTTTTTTCTTTTCAAAATACCCCTATTTCCCTAGGTTTAAGTAAAGACAAAACTATTCTATTATTTAAGGGGCTGCACCTATTTGGGCCGGATATTTTTCCCAAAATACCCCTATTTCCCTAGGTATAAGTAGAGATAAAACTAAATGATAATTTAGTAAAACTACATATTTTAACTCTCACTAAAACATTGCCAACAAAATAAGACCACTTTTTTTTTTTTTTTTTTTATTATTTAAGGGGCTGCACCTATTTGGGCCGGATATTTTTCCCAAAATACCCCTATTTCCCTAGGTATAAGTAGAGATAAAACTAAATGATAATTTAGTAAAACTACATATTTTAACTCTCACTAAAACATTGCCAACAAAATAAGACCACTTTTTTTTTTTTTTTTTCAATATTTCCCTAGGTATAAGTAGAAACAAAACTAAATGATAATTTGGTAAAACTACATATTTTAACTCCCACTAAAACATTGCCAACAAAATAGGACCACTTTTTTTTTTTTTTTTTTGGGTGATAAATAGGACCACTCTCATGGTTAAACGTTTTCAATTTTTTTTAATAGAACCACTCTTTTTGAATCCAAATATGGCAGACTGTATAGTAGCTCCCCATGTCAGCTTACTAATAACAGCTTGTAGACTACTCCATTTCCATTTATTCATACCCGAATCCACCAGCTTTTTCCATTCAGTTGGTGGGTTAGAGTTCAGTACCTGATCCATGATCTTTTTTCCAAACTCTCTCAGCTTATGTATCCCATATTTCTTGTAACTCTACAAATGTGACATTGCTCTTGCTCCATTGGTAACTGTACAAATTATTCAAAAAATTTATTCTAAGAAAAACATCAATTTAGAGAAATGGCAAAGAAATGATAGGTCCAGTTCTATCTAATCACAATGATCATTCTACATGGTCTATAATTAACAAAACTCCAAGGAAAAAAAAATTCTTCCAAGTTTTAATTACAAAAGTAAATGGGCAAGTATCAAAATTCTTGGCATGCAAAACTCAACAAAATTGTTCACACCAAAACATCATACATTTTTTTAAGTTACACACGCACCCACTAAGGCATATCTGATTAGTCGAGGAGAGTTTTTTCTTTTTATATATATTTTTTTATAAGTAACAATGAATTTTATTAAAAGAACTCTAAAATGGTTTCCAAAAGAATTACAATCTAAGATTTACAAGATCCAAGCAAACTACTAAAGAATTTACAAGAAATCCCACCAATTATAATACAACATTCAAACAAAGAATGCAAAAATCATTTTGAATTATACCAAGTTACAAACTAAAAACTAAGTAGCTCCAAACAGACAAAACTAAAATCTGAGAAATATAAAACACGGCTTTTAAAAAAAGAAACAGAACCAATAGAACAGCAAAAAAAAAATTTAAACAATGAACCATGAACCACGATTCTTACACATACAGTAACAAAAACATAGTCAGCAGAAAAACTAGAAATGACTTTTTCCAAAACCAAAATTTTTTTTACAAAAACAACTTCCAGTTTCAACAACATGGTAGGTAGAACAACAAGTAGCTTCAAGCTTCATAACAACACAACCATGGCAACAAAAACACAAACAATCATATGAACAACAGGGAAACAAATATACAAATATTAAGGACAAGAATGAAAATGAAAGGAGAGAGACAGAAGTGTGTGAGTATGGTATACAAAGAGGAATATGAAACCCTAACCCTAATACAAGGAAGATGATGATAGTGGAGATGAAAAGCTTACCCCAAAACTCCATAGAGAGAGAGAGAGAGAGAGAGAGAGGAGGAGGAGGAGGCTAGGGTTTGGGGAGGGTTTTAGAGAGAGAGAGAGAGAGAGAGTTTAGAGTGAGTGAGCTTTGTTACAAAGCACAGCGAGTGCCAAAACTCCACCAGTCGAAGCAGCGAGCTCAGCCGTCCGATTTAGCTTCTTCTCTTTAACCACCACTTTCGGTTGGTTCAGTGACCCATTTGTCTCTTCGATCACAAACCCATCTGGAGAAGAGGAAGACGAAGAGGTTTGGGCTTGTGGGTTCGGCTCTGATGGTGGTTGTGGTAGCGATGGGTTTATGTGAAAGTTTTGGAGGAAGAGGGTAAGCGCGATGGAGGCGGAGATGGAGGGCTTGTGGGTTCGACATCGAGGCTGTTCTTGATGGCGATATAAAGGCCGGAGATGGAGGCAGCAGAGACGGTGAAGTGGTCAGGGAAGGAGCTCGGCAGCTATAGGTCAGCGATGGAAGATCTAGATCAACTCAGACCTGATCTGATGGGAGGTAGAGGGTCAGCGTGTGTTTGGTGAACAAAAGGGCTGAAATGATTTTCGAGTGACATTTTATACCAAGCATAAAGCCACATTTTTAGCCTACGGCTACAGGCAAAATTTAAAGCCACGTTTAAGAAACGCAGCCCCATCCCAAACTAAAGCCGCGTTATAAACACGCGACTTCAGACTAAACTTAAAGCTGCGTTTTTAAAACGCAGCTTCAAACTAAATTTAAAGCCGCGTCTATAAAACGCAGATTTAGGCAAGCTAGAGCCACGTTTTTTAAATGCGGCCATAGTTAAGATTAAAAAAAAAAAAAAATTGAAATACACAGGTTCTATAGTTGGGTGTTTTAAACGCGGCCATAGCTCCACCTCCAAAAATGCAGCTATAGCTCAAAAAAACACGGCTTTAGACGCATTCTATGGCCGCATGTCTAAAACGCGACCTTTGGCATTTTTTTAAGCTGCGTTTTTTAAAAACACAGCTTTAGCCCGTCTGTAGCCATGTTTTTACAAACGCGGCTTAAAAAAACACAGCCTAAGACCGTCGTTTTTTGTAGTGTCTCCTTCTCTTTGTCTTCGGTTACTTTTTTTTTAAGGGAATTATGTATGGTTAGTTGGTAACTTTAAAGAAAAGAAGCAAACTCTCTAACAAAATCAAGCAGATTTTATTATTTAAAAAAAAAAAAAATCAAGCACGTTTTTTCATAAATAAATAAAAAATCAAACAAACGTGAGATCATGGAGTAAAAGGAGAGGATAGCTACCGCATTACCAAAAAAAACTGTGGGGAAAGAAAAGTGAAGGAAAAGGAGTTTTAATCAGATTTGATGGTTGGCAGAAAAAATAAAGCACGTTTCAAGCACATTTTGTTATTAAAAAAAAAAAATCATGCATTTGTTTTTGTTTTTTTAATCTCAAACAAAAAGAATCAAATTTAAAATAAAGCGATAAACTTCAAACTAGACAGTTTTTAACAGTTTCCATCATGCACGCCTTTTACCAACACTTCTCCTTGCTATAAAAACAACACAAACTTCTCCTCCCTTAAACCATTTCCAACAACACAAAGCAGATGTTGATGGTGATGGTGAATCCTTATCAACATCTCCCTTTGTTTACGTTTATTTACTTTTATCTCTATTTTTACTTAAAATTTTTTGCTTTTTCAATAGGAATCAATAAATCAAATTAGGATTTTCATACCGGTAGACCAAGCCTTGGCGTCTTCATCCACTCCATCAATGACTTAGTAGCCGACGACGTTAGAGAGAAGACGCACTGACATGTTCATGCACACCTTTCTTTCACACTTCAAAGTGGATAATAATCCTTCACATCAAAAAGTAATAGCTTTTCTTGGCCTATCATTTCTAACAAACTCAATCCCGGCCCTTCCTATCAAAAAAGAACTCAATCCCTTTTTTGTCTTTAGTGCATGTTTAAGAATTTCACCGCAACAAACTCAATCTCTCACAATCCAAGGTATGTTTAAGATTTTCACGTAGATTTTCTGAAAAGTAGTAGAGCGACATCTTTATTCTTTACACTGGACAGAGATTTTTTTTTTTTTCACTTTGCTTATGATATTTCTGTATGAGATTATTCTTTTTATTATTCTGTATGAGATTCATAACATTGTGATATGCCACGTCGTGGTTGACATTGTGTGCCTAATACAATCATGTATAGAAAATATGGTACATGTTTGTTTATTCATACAAAACATAAACGAATGCCATTAATTCATCTACTTGGGATATTATTTCAAAGTTTTTTTTATATATATTTTTGTTACATATTTATACCAAAATGTAGAATTTGATATGTTTTGGTTGTTTAATTCTTTACATTAGTGTTTAAAAAAAAAAAAAAAATTACATTAGTTGCTCCTTTCCCCGGTTGCTAGTGAAATAATTTGCTTGAATCACCTATACATTAAACAATTTTTTGTTGTTGATATAATTTTTTTTTTTTTTTTGTAAATAATCATAAAGCAGTTTTTTTTTTCCCTCTCTCATGTTATCCATATTCCTTAAAATTAGGCACTTTCACATCTCTTTTATATTCCTCACGTTTAAATTTATTATCTGAAGTGGTTGTTTCATTTTAAAATTTCTCTCTCCTATTTTCTAGCATCAAAGGAATCGAAAAATGCCTCTTCACTTATCTTCTTCCCCTACAAAAATAGATTTTTTCAGTTATTTTACTTTTACACTAGCCTCTGAGCACGTGCTCTCTTCTATTTTTTGGCTAATGGTTAATTTAGAGCATTTATTATAATTTGGGATTACTACATTTTTCAATTATAAAAAAACCTAAGGGTGTGATGAGTATTATGTGTGATAAAATAATTTTTCATCACACCCCTAGGTTTTTTTTTTTTTTTTTTTTTGGTGATTGGAAAATGTAGTAATCCCAAATTATAATAAATGCTCTAAATTAACTCTTATCCAAAAAATAGAAGAATTTTTAAGCATGCGAGCAAGCACGTTCTCAGAGGCTAGTATATTATTAAGCATTTATTATTCATTGATGTTAAATATATAATATCAAATTAAGAGTAGTAATGAATAATAAGGGTCATTCTACCGCACCCCTTATTTTTTTGGGGTACGGTACCCACTATAATCTAAACCACACAATTCTATTGGCTTTAATCTTGACCGTTTAATTAAATTTAATGGTTACCAGTTACCAGTAGAACATGTAAGCATATAAAAGCAACCAAAAATTTTTTGCGTTCCTTCAATTTTGATTTCTGAGGCGATCCAAAGAAGATGATGTTGATGCTCTTGAGAGTTGAGACTGCTTCTGCAAACACCAAGATAGGCAAGGCAAGGTGTGAACTCTTTCTTTTTTTTTTTCTTTTTTTTTTCATTTTTAGCGATTAGACTACATTTTGTGGTTTTTTTGTTTCTTGGATTTGAATGACTTTAGAACCCTAAACTCCCTAAGGATATGGTTTTGGTGTTCGATTACCATTAATTTTAGATCCTTCAATTTTATTACTGAAGCAAAATATTTGGGCTTTATTCTTTTAGTTTGGGATTTAGGCAAGTTGAAATTGAAAGTTTCAAACCAACATTTTAATTTTGCTCTCATCTTCTCTAGATGTCAAATTTTGGGTTCCCTTACTTTGCGCTTGATTGGATAGGATCATTTTATTTTAGTGACAAGTCACAGCTAGGATATAGTTTTGATTACACAGATTTCTACATTTTGAAAATAAGATCATTATTATTTAATATATGTCTTACTCTATAATGGTCATGATTCTAAATGTTTTATGTTTCCACTATTACAAAAAATGAGTTCCATGAGGAATTTGATAAATTGGGGGGGTCAATCTCCTTTTTTTCTTCGTTGTTTAGGTTTGGAAAAAGTTACAAAGGAAAGTCCACAGGAATGGTATTCAACTATTTATTATCAACTGTAAACATTATATTATTTATGTCAACATCTTCGTCATGCATAAATTCTCAATACTCAAAATAGTTCTCAAAGCTGCAGTCCAAATGAACCTACTGTGATTTAGTTGACAAATTGTGGAGATCATGTACTTAAATCACCGAGAAATTACTGGGAACATAAAGAATTTGATTATCTTAGTTGCTTCATGCTGCTCAAATGTTGCCTATGAGATTTGATGAAAATTTGGTGGTGTGGTGTCACAAAGAAAAGAGAGCTGGAGAGGCCAAGATGGTTAGAACTTAAGTGATTTGTTGGCCAGTCATGGTTACCAAAAACTAAAATGTCTCTTAGGGGTAGACAACTTATATTATTATGTTTTCACATTACATCTGGATTAACTTACTAAATAGTATGGTTTCAGTAGAGGCGCCTGCTCCCTTAAACCTGGAGCATGCATGAAAAGTCATGTGGCATCAAGTGAGGGTTATTTCTTGTATTTTAGATTGGTGTTGTTATTCTAGCAATTCTATCTAAGTAGAGCTTGGCCTTTGGTTGGTACTTGCAACTACATTGGCTGCATTGAGAATCAAAAGGTGCTTTGCTTGGTACTTGCAACTACATTGGCTGCATTGAGAATCAAAAGGTGTTGACAGATACTAGTGCTCAACTGTCCTGATAACACTATACTGGTGAACACATGCCAAAGGGGCCCTGTTAGTGTCGGTCATTAAGAGTAAAGTTGGAGTTTGCACGGTTAGAGACCTCTCTTATGGCTTTCATAAGGAATATCTTGAATAGGAATCTTGGACTTGCATTGACAGTCTTACATTTTTTTTTTTAATAGTGTAAATTATTTTTAATTTTTTGAGGCTTGATTCCTTTCTCATTGGGTATGCTATTGCTATTAGAATTTTTCTTGCTACATTCCCCTTATTTTTCTTATAGCTTTCATTTTTGGGATTTGTTACATCCAATGAGAAATTTAATTCCACTCTTTCCTTTTACATGAGATTTATGTCTTGGAAGATGGGTGCTAAATGTCCTTTGGAAGAAGTTGAAGTGATAATAAGAGAGTATATAAATAATACACTTTGAAATCTGTAGTCTTAGATTTACTTACCCCCCCCCCCCAACCCACCCCCGCCCAAAAAAAAAAAAAAAGCCTTCAGATTCCAAAATCTTGATCAGTGGTTCTAGGCATTGAGAGTTTTTGTTATGTTGGAAACTAGCATCCTATATGGTCACTGTGCTTCTTTAGGATGAGTTCAACATGTGCAAATGCTTCAAGGCCTGAAGTGACCATTGTACATGAGTATACCTGCGTTTTTGAAAAATACCTTAGGCTATGCAGTGAGGGCTTGTTTTTCTATTGAAATTCTTGCTACATGTTCACCTTTTTCCAATCAAGTGTGATAGATCTAACCTGTAATTTGTACAAATATATAGCGGCAATTTCAAGTATATGTTAGTGTTTTGAAGATATGGAGTGCACATCAAATCAATTGCTAACATCTTTCATTAGTTCTCTTTATGAGTGGTCCTTTGCTTTGGGCCTCGCAGGTAGTACTTCTATTCAAAATTTCATAGAGTCAATTTATATGTAAATATTTTTCAGATGTAATTCTTTAGGCTACTTCATGTTTTTTTTTTTTTTCATGAAGTAGTCTCTTTGCAATAAAGTTATTCTTATGTATATATATGTTAGTATTTTGGGTCCAAGGTATTTGCTTATTTTTGTAGTTACTACCTCTATATTTCTGTGTATTTCAAATATGGTCTTATACTCTCTTGGCAACTTAGCACAGTAAAATTTTAAAATTTGTTAGTGCTTTAACAATCAATCATCCAAAATGATTTGTTTTGATCGAGGTCAACTCTCAGTATTCCTAGTGCTGACAATTTTTGAAAACATCAAGATGATTAACCGTAACTTGGATTCATGCATATAATCTATGGCAATCAAATATTGCAGGGTTTGCTTACAATCTGGCAGTTACAGAATTGGGAGTGGCACCTACATAGTCTAAGAATATTCTAAATTTAATCTTGTCTTCTGTTTTTACTCTATTTTCTAGTTTGTGGAGACTAATAACTGATTCCCACATACTGCTTTTTCTTGTTCACTAAACCAGATCCTTTAGTAACAATTCTTGAACATGGAATATTATCAGTGACTCAAATAGCAGGATTGTTGGAATCTAATTTTGGAACAGTCTTGTCACATAACAAAAATAACATTTGGTACATTAAGTTCATGAGATTCTTTGGCAGCTCGTGCAATTGTGAACTATAACATTTTTGGATTTTTATTTTACTCTTTCTAAATGAACCAAGCTAGCTAGAGTCTTTCTTGAGCCATATTGAAGAAATAGAGCTTTGTTCAATGTATTTGTCTTTGAGCAGACTTTTTTGTATTTGTGGCAATCCAGAAGAAGTCTCCTTTTTTTTTTTTTTTGAATAACCACTTTGCTTTTGTTTTATGACACTATTGATTTTCAACTGATGCCAATAAAACTTTAATGGAAATTTGCAGGTTGTGTAGCATTGGTGTTTTCTCTGAAGGAAGCCTATTCAAATTAATTTGCTGGAACATGTACCTGCTTGGCAAAACTATGTCTGTATTACTAGCAAGCTAATGCCACTAAGATGATGTAAAGAATATCTTAAAACATATATAAATAGATATAAATAAATAATATATATCCCTATCAATCTCACACATTAATGTTAATTAGAAAAATATAAACATCAAGAAAGTGACTTCAACTATGTTATTTTAGAGGGAGGTATGCCCTGAATGTGATGTGAGCTACCAAGGGAGATACGTAGAAAGTTAATTGATATATTCAAAGATTTATGGAAGAAATCAAAATAATTCTAGCTCTTTTTTTTTTTTTTTTTTTGGATTTTGTTTTTATAAAGCATTTAGACACAACTTTAAAGTGGTCAGTTGTGATTAATGGAGATAAAGTGATGAATTCATATAAAAGTAATTGTACATCATCCACATTTGACTACTTCATCAAATTATAGTAAAAGTTGTGGTCTTAGTACTTCAAAAAAAAAGTTGTGGTCTTAGAAGAGCCATTATGTTATGGTGGGAGCCACATATGTCTCTTGTGTGAAACAAATTCCTCCATTAGAAAAATGAAATGGTAGGGACTTTGCTAGCTTTTGTTTGATTCACGTCAATGAAGTGAATATTCATCAGCAAAAAAAATTAAAATAATCAAAGTTTGACCAAGGCCACCATTTTGAGTCCTTCAAGGTCACATTTTCATATATAAGAATCCTTATGGTTTATTTGGGATCAGCTTATTTTGTTGAAACTGAAAACTTTTTATTGAAAGTATTGTAGATAAAGGTAAAAGTTAGCTAAAATAATACAGTGTGGAAAATGCTAGAGCTACAGTTTTTAAAAAAACTTTTTGAGATATTTATTTTGTTTTAGATTTTAGATCTAAATTTTTTAATAGCTTTTAAAAGGACGAAAATGCTAGAGCTATATTTTTTTTTAAAAAAATGATATTGTGATGAGCGGTTATTAGTGAGTAAAAAAGTAACTTTAGTGGTGGGCCCAAATTTAAAAGTACTGTCAAATGTGATGTTGGAACGGCAAAATGTAAAGATGAAACCATCAAATTTGAGAAAAAAAATAAAGGAATAACTATATTTGACAAAAGAACTGTCAAATGTGATGTTAGAACTGCACAATGTGAGGATAGAATCGTCAAATGTGAGAATAGAATCGTCAAATGTGAGAAAAAAGTAAAGGAACTACCAAATGTAAGAAAAGAACTGTCACATGTGATATTAGAACTGTACAATATGATGAGGGAATCGTCAAATGTGAGAAAAAAGTAAGGGAACCATTAAATGAGAGAAAAGAATTGTCACATGTGATGTTGAAATTGCACAATGTGAGGATGGAACCGTCACCCTATGTGACAAAAGAACTGTCACATATGACAAAATTAGAACAGATGGGATGTTGGTATTGCTTAATATAACAATGGAACCATCAAATTTGAGAAAAATAAAATAAAATAAAGGAACCACTATATGTGACACGAGAACTGTCAAATGTGATATTGGAATTGCACAATGTGATAATGGAACTGTCAAATGTGAGAAAAAAGTAAAAAAATACCAAATGTGAGAAAAAAAACTGTCACATGTGATGTTAGAACTGCACAATGTGAGGATAAAACTATCAAATGTGAGAAAAAAGTAAGGGAACTGCCTAATGTGAAAAAAAATTGTCACACATGATGTTGGAACTACATAATGTGAGGATAGAATCGTTAAGTGTGAGAAAAAAGTAAGGAAACCACCAAATGAGAGAAAAAAAACTGTCACATGTGATGTTAGAACTACACAATGTGAGGATGAAACCGTCAAGTGTGAGAAAAAAGTAAGGGAACCACCCAATATGATAAAAGAACTGTCACATGTGATGTTGGAACTACACAATGTGAGGATAAAACCGTCAAATGTGAGAAAAAAGTAAGAGAACCACCCAATGTGAGAAAAGAACTGTTACATGTGATATTGGAACTACACAATGTGAGGATGAAATCGTTAAATGTGATAAAAAAGTAAGAAAACTACCAAATGTGAGGATGAAACCGTTAAGCATGAGAAAAAAGTAAGGGAACTATCCAATGTGAGAAAAGAATTGTCATATGTGATATTGGAACTGCACAATGTGAAGATGGAACCGTTAAGTATGAGAAAAAAGTAAGGAAACTACCAAATATAAGAAAAAAAACTGTCACATGTGATGTTAGAACTGTACAATGTGAGGATGAAACCATCAAGTATCAAAAAAAAGTAAAGGAACCACCCAATGTAACAAAAAAACTATCACATGTAATGTTGAAACTGCACAATGTGAGGATGAAATCGTCAAATGTGATAAAAAGGTAAAAGGACTACCCAATATGAGAAAAGAACTGTCACATATGATGTTGGAACTACACAATGTGAAGATGGAACCGTCAAATGTGAGAAAAAAAGTAACGGAACCACCTAATGTGACAAAAGAACTGTCACATGCAATGTTGGAACTGCACAATGTGAGGATGGAACTGTCAAATGTGAGAAAAAAAAAATAAGGGAACTACTAAATGTGAGAAAAGAACGATCATATGTAATGTTGGAACTACACAATGTGAGGATGGAACCGTCAAGTGTAAGAAAAATGTAAGGAAATCACCCAATGTGATAAAAGAACTAACATATGTGATTTTGAAACTGCACAATGTGAGGATAGAACCGTCAAATATGAGAAAAAAAAATAACGGAACCGCCAAATGTGAGAAAAGAACTGTCATATGTGATGTTGGAACTACACAATGCGATGATGGAATTGTCAAATGTGAAAAAAAAGTAAGGGGACCACCAAATGTGAGAAAAGAACTGTCACATGTGATGTTGAAACTGCACAATGTGAAGATTAAATCATCAAATGTGAGAAAAAAGTAACTTGGTGTAGCAGGTTACCTACTAGTGAGTACCGTACCTCCCTTTTTTTGAGGGAGGTACCATAGAATTACTCATATGAACAAAGTTTAGCTACAAAATCGGTTGTAGTTCAGTCAATTTCTTTTTATTGGAAGTGAATTTTGATAAATCCACCATTAAATTACATCTTCTTTTTATATCCTCTATATTTGTAAAATTTCAAAAAAATTAAAAATCAATAGTTATGTCATCAATAAATTTTTAAATTACAAGTTTTTATTATTTAAAATTATGCATAAATATAAGTTTATAGATTATCTAGTAAATAATATTCAATTGACACAAAATTTGACATGTGTATTAAGAGCATAAAAAACATACAATTTAACGGTTAGATTTTAAAAATATACATTCATATTTATTTTAATTTATTGAGTAAGTTTATAATCTAAGACTACAACTAATTTTGTAACTAAATTTTTTCCTCGACGCCAATACATCTAGTGGAGACTTTGTGGCTGTGCAATGGAGCTAGTAAATCACGCCATTCAAAAACTAAATAAAATAATAGTTTTAACTTCACCCTTAAAAGATTATTACCTAGGAACATCCCGAACTTTACCAAACGACAAAAGTAGAGATAACCATTGTTCTCATAGCATTCTTGAAGTTGAAGGTTTAAGGAAACTCGAAGACTGAAGCGAGCGATGTAGTGAAAGAAAGATGATAAAAAAAAAAATGAAAAGGGAAAAGCAAAGCTTGGGCATGTAGATGAAGGTTGCCGATGACAACCATTTTTGTCAATCTCGTTCTCTTTTCTTTATTTTTTGGGATGTGTTTATTTTCTTTTGAAATTGAAGCTTTAGATCCTGTTAAAAATGGAAGCTAGATGTGTTAAGTGTGGGTTTGGATTCAGCGGCGCTGAATCCTTTTTTTTTTTTTTTTTTTTTTTTTTTTTCACGTGTTTCAGGGAGACAAAATTTATTGTTTATGAGACAAATGTCACTATTTACGAGACAAATGTCACTGTTTATGTACTGTTCCGGTACTGTTTATGCCCTGTTCATAGAACCCATAGTCACTTTATTCAAAAAAAAATATATATTAAAAATAGATCCCACGATACTATTCACACATTTAAAAATAATTTTGCTACAGTGTTTTCAGTTTTCAATTTCAGCAAAAATAATTTGTATCCAACGGACCCTAAGGGTCTATGGAATGGAAAAGCAAAAAATGTTTTTTTTTTCCTAATTTTGGTTTGTATTTACCGTGGGTTAAAAGGATTAATGGGTTTTTAATTTTTTTGGGTTGGGCTGAGCTCTGGGCTGCTTGGGCAGGGCTGGTAATTGGGGCTAAGAATTTGGAAGATAGGGGTCCATCTATTAAGAACACGTATCATATCTACTAAAAAAAATTTTTGGGCCAAGGGGCCTGGGCTCCCTTGGGCCCCATACTTGGTCCATCCCTGGATTAGAAGGAGAAAACTTCATAGATAGTGAGCAGTGGTTTTCTTTGTAAAAATATTCATCTCCATTTTTGAAACAGAACTTTTTCATGATTCAGATATTCCCACGACTCATTTAAAACTTTAAATGACAAGACAATTTGTACGTTTAAATTCAAAAAATAAAATTTTGACTGTGAAATAGATTATCTCAATTTCTAGTAAAATGAATTTCCTACAAACTGAAATAATGCAAGTCAAAATGATCAAACACATACATAACCTTACCTAAGGTATCAAGGTAAATTCTATTAACAGACTTGAGGTTTGGATTAATGTTGACTAAGTCCAAAACTTTTCAAAACTGACCAATTTTGTTCCTAAACCCAACTTAGGCCACATTCGGTACATGGTAATAATGATTACATAGAAATAAAAATAAGTATTACAAGTAATGCAAGATGTTGTAATAAAATAATTATTACTTTTCATTTGTTTGGTGATAATACATTAATTTAATTCCTTGAATTTGTTTTTAAAATTAAATTTACTAAAATATTCTTATTTATAAATTAAATTTACACTTCTGTGCATCTAGCTTAACAACTTTTGATATATAAATTGAACAATTTAATATTAATGTCTTTTTTTCAAATTAATAACTCCATAAATGTTTTTAAAAAATGAAAGAGTTTCATCCAAGCACAATTGCCTCTCTTCTTCCTCTTTTATGTTTTGCATAATCTCTGCATTTTGCTGCTCAAGTTCTTTGTTTTTCTTGACCAAAATTTCCCACTATCGGAGATCCAATTGATTGGACCATGGCTTCAAACCAAATTACTCAACGAATACATTCGCAAAGGCCAATTAACCTAACACTACAAACACAACCTTTATTATACTTTCCAATGTCACCAACCTAATGTCCCTGAAACTTTAACAATACCAACTTCATTCAATGGAAACATCATAACACAAGCACCGTACTCCTACAAGCCTATTCCCTACATGATTTTGTGGGTGGTAGCGGCAAATCTAAAAATTACATTCATTGGTAGCATAAGGAATCGACAAAAAACTAGGACCACTAAGCTGTTGTTTGTTTGTCTAATATGGCAGAAAATAACAGCAGAAATAGAGAACAAAAAAAAGCTTGCAGTAGACCAGCTGTAAAACAAATTAAAAAAATAAATAAATAAATTGCTGCAGGGAGCAGCAATAAGGGTTTTTTTAGGAATTTTAGTTACAAGGGTTTAAGGAATAGGGGTTCAGAATTTTTGATAGAGAATGCCTATTCCTCATTTTAAAGAATAGTTATTCATAAGAATTGACTATTTCTTGTAATAAAAACACAACCTAACAAGTAACAACAAAATAGCTATTCACTATAATAGCTATTACATTACAATGGTTATTATAGTCTACCAAACATGCCCTTAGTCTCTAAACACAACTTTCAAATGTGATTCAGACACTTTCTTTTGCTAAGTGAGAAGAAAATGTATATATCCAACAACTAAAACATGCAATACATGATGTGACTGGATCGTAATCTCATGTCATGATATTCTAAGGTGCATTTCTGTCCACAAAACTCAAGCCACCTTCACTTGCCTTAGCTGCTTTGAATTCATAATAACTGCCTTAGCCTGCTTCTATAATAAGACAAGTAGAAAATGATGCTATCAAGCCTACATGTATGTAAATAATAATAGCCAAAACATACTCAATTCTCCAATAAGATGATTGATAAAAAGCTACAGGAATGCTTTCTATATGTGCTCTAAAATCAACGAGACTCCCAATCCTTCTTATTTATAAATTTACTAAAATATTCTTATTTATAAATTAAATTTACACTTTTGTGCATCTAGCTTAACATTTTTTGATATATAAATTGAACAATTTTATATTAGTATGTGTCTTTTTTTCAAATTAATAACTCCATAAATGTTTAAAAAAATGAAACAGTTTCATCCAAGCACAATAGCCTCTCTTCTTCCTCTTTTATGTGCTGCATAATTTCTCTGTATTTTGCTGCTCAAGTTCTTTGCTTTTCTTGACCAAAATTTCACGCTATCGGAGATCCAATTGATTGGACCATGGCTTCAAACCAAATTACTCAAGAAATACATTCTTAAAGGCATCAATTAACCTAACACTACACAAACACCACCTTTATTATACTTTCCGATATCACCAACCTAATGTGCCTGAAACTTTAACAATACCAACTTCATTCAATGAAAAGATCATATTACAAGCACCGTACTCCTACAAGCCTATTCTCTACATGATTTTGTGGGTGGTAGCAGCGAATCTAAAAATTACATTCATGGATAGCATAAGGAATCGACAAAAAAAAACTAGGACCACCAAACTGTTGTTTGTTCATCTAATATGGCAAAAAGTAACAGCGAAAGCAGAAAGAGAGAAAAAAGAGCTTGTAGCAGACCAGCGGTACAAAAGAAAAATTGTTGAAGGGAGTGGCAATAAGGGTTTTTTTTTAGGAATTTTAGTTATGAAGGTTTAAGGAATAGGGATTCAGTAGTTTTGATGGGGAATGACTATTTTTCATTTTAGAGAATAGTTATTCCCTGTAATAAAAATACAACCTAACAACAAAATAGTTATTACATTTTAGTTTCTATTATAATATACCAGACGTGCCCTTAGTCTCTAAAAACAACTTTTCAATTGTGATTCCGACACTTTCTTTTGCTAAGTGGGGAGAAAATGTATACATTCAACAACTAAAACATGCAATACATGATGTGACTGGATCGTAATCTCGTGTCGTGATATTCTAAGGTGCATTTCTGTCCACAAAACTCAAGCCACCTTCACCTGCCTTAGCTGCTTTGAATTCATAACAACTGCCTTAGCCTGCTTCTATAATAAGATAAGTAGAAAATGATGCTATCAAGCCTACATGTATGTAAATAATAATAGCCAAAACATACTCAATTCTCCATAAGATGATTGATAAAAAGCTCCAGGAATGCTTTCTATCTGTGCTCTAAAATCAACGAGACTCCCAATGCTTCAATTTCTTGCTTCCTTTAGGTTTAGCTATAGGTGCATTCATTCCAGCCATTTTTGCATTGTATTTTGTACATAGAGGATCGTTGTATGTCCACCTGCTCAACAAAAAAAATATTTGAGAATTGAGATCAAGAATAGACACGGGTAAAGAATATTCGAGTAACAAAAAGTAGCATAAATTTTTTCATTTTTGACTTCTCATTCACGTCATTAAAATATAGAACTGATGTAGCAAAGACTAACAAGAATCAGTAGAAACGCAGATCAATATCAAAAGTAAATGTATATGCGCGCGATATAGCAATTACTAATGAATGAAGAATAATCAAAAGATAAAACTTACGGGTTGTCCCAGTCGGTTTTATCCTCATTGACAAGATGAGTCCATTTTGTCCTTCCACTACGACCAAAGTGCTTGACCTGCATGACCATGGGCAATATTGTCTTGTCCATTTTATCTTCTCCAGTTGGGGCAGAGAAATCCCGAGTGTAAATATTATCTGATCCAGCAGTTGCAGCAGTGTCGTCAGCATTTGACTGGAAGAATACCCTTAGGCAGATGGACCTAATAAAGGGGGATGCACGATACTCACGTGACTGGAAGTGCTCATCAAGAATCCTAATATGGAAAAGCCTTGCACCCTACGCCCAACCAACAATTAAGGGTCATCTACAAGGAAGACCATCCTGAAAAATCCGAAAATGTGATGGAGAGTTCTCCCCACAAGGAAATGCCTTCCTCCTTACGAAATTAAGGTCAAATCTACACCACTATATAACCCCAAAAACTCTCTCTCACAAAAGTACGCACAATTTCTCTAAAACTCATACTCTCTAGCATTGTTGGAGCTTTCTTCTAACTTAACCTTCGAAGGGTCTTTGGCTGGTACCCCACCGGTGCCCTTTGATTGGCTCTTCTCTTTTGTTCTTTAGGTGCACCCATTGACACGTGTGGACGATTAATTCACTGACGATTTTTTGTGCATCATCAGTTGACGCCGTCTGTGGGAATCGAGTAATCAACCATATCACTGCTCCTAAGACAAAGAGTTGCATGGTCCAGACCATCAATGGCTACCATCAACTAAGAGACCGAAAACCCACCCAACTCCTTGGAGAGTTGCTAAAGCAAAAGTTGGGCCAGTGGAACGAATAGTATTTGAACCATCAAAATGACGAATAGGGCAGCAGCGAACGCAACAATGGCCGTCCCCTGATGGACAATCACCAAGAAAGGGACGAGCAAGATGAAAGCATTTGAGTGGACCGATGAATGCCAAAGAGCATTTAAGGAACTGAAGGCATACCTCGCATCTCTACCACTCCTCAATCCATCTAAACCCAATGAAGAGCTTTACCTCTACTTGGCCGTATCCCCCACGGTTGTTAGCTCAGCCCTCATCGTAAAGGAGAATCATGTGCAATTACCAGTATGCTACACCAGTCGAGTGCTTAGGGGAGTGGAAGAAAGATATCCTCCCATGGAGAAGTTAGCCTCAACCTAAGCATTAGCTAACTTCATCACAAAATTTATGACAAACAAGGCGAAAGGCAGGGGGGCAGTCCCATGGAAGGTTTGAACGGACGGATCATCCAACAGACATGCTGGAGGGATCGGGGTAGTCCAACAATCTTTTGAAGAGGACGACATAGAGTGCCCCATCCAACTCCAGTTCCCAACGGCCAATACTGAAGTTAAGTACGAAGTTGTACTAACAGGATTCGACTTAGCCAAAGCAACCAGGGCCTCATCAATCGTTATCCATAGCGACTCCCAAGTTGTTATTGGGCATATCAACAAAGACAACAAAACCAAAGGAGAGCGAATGGAGTACCTTAGCCTTGTTAAGAGACAGACAGATCAAAATTTTGCAGCAAAATTTATACAAGACCCAAGGGAAGAAAAAGAACATGTTGACCGATTGGCCAAGGCTACATCTATTGAACACATGACTATTGGTCATCACTAAGGAACTGGAAATACAAGTGATACAAGCAATTATTGGTTGGACGAAATACCTTAAGAATGGGACACTTCCAGAGGACTACAATGCATCACGAAGGTTGAAAGTTCAGGCATCACGCGTCCCGAGGGCAGTGTACTAGTGGCCTATTGTGTAGAAGGATGTCCAATCCTACATAAAAGCATACAACAAATGTCAATGCTTCAGCAAGACTTCATGGCTAAACACTACAAAAGGAAGCCGACAGGCACCTAATCCTCATCCTACCTACGGGTGGACGTATGAACCAAGTCACAAGTTCTTTGGACAAAATTTTAAGTCTTCTTATCTATGGGTGGTCGGAGGAACCAAGTCACCCAGAAGTGCCTTGGTCAAATTTTAAGTCTTCCTACCTACGGTTGGAACCAAGTCACCCAGAAGTGCCTTGGTTAAAATTCTAAGTCTTCCTACCTACGGGTGGACAAAGGAACCAAGTCACGAGTGCCTCGGACAAAATTTTAAGTCTTCCTACCTATAAGTGGATGGACAAACCAAGTCACCCAGAAAGTTCCTTGGTTATAATTCTAAGTCTTCCTACCTACGGATGGACGGACGGACGAACCAAGTCACCCACAAGTGCCTTGGTACAAAATTTAAGTCCTACCTATGGATGGAAGGACGAACCAAGCCACTCACTAGTGCCTTGGACAAAATTCTAAGTCTTCCTACGTTTAGGTGGACGGATGAAACAAGTCACTCACGAGTGCCTTGGACAAAATTTTAAGTCTTCCTACCTACAAGTGCACGGATGAACCAAGTCACCTAGAAGTGCCTTAGTTAAAATTCTAAGTCTTCCTACCTATGGGTGGACGGACAAATCAAGTCACCCACAAGTGCCTTGGTACAAAATTTAAGTCCTACCTATGGGTGGAAGGACGAATTAAGCCACTCGTGAGTGCCCTGAACAAAATTCTAAATCTTCCTACCTACGGGTGGACAAACGAACCAAGTCACCCATAAGTGCCTTGGTACAAAATTTAAGTCCTACCTATGGATGGAAGGACGAACCAAGCCACTCATGAATGCCTTGGACAAAATTCTAAGTCTTCCTACGTTTAGGTGGACGGACGAACCAAGTCACTCACGAGTGTTTTGGACAAAATTTTAAATCTTCCTACAGACGGGTGGATGGACGAACCAAGTTACCAAAAAGTGCCTTAGTTAAAATTCTAAGTCTTCCTACCTATGGGTGGACGGACAAATCAAGTCACCCATAAGTGCCTTGGTACAAAATTTAAGTCCTACCTACGGGTGGAAAGATGAATTAATCCATTCACGAGTGCCTTAGACAAAATTCTAAGTCTTCCTACCTACGAGTAGACGGACGAACCAAGTCACCTAGAAGTGCCTTGGACAAAATTCTAAGTCTTCCTACCTACGGGTGGATGGACAAACCAAGTCACCCACAAGTGCCTTGGTACAAAATTTAAGTCCTACATACAGGCAGAAGGACGAACCAAGCAACTCATGAGTGCCTTGGAGAATATTCTAAGTCTTTCTACTTCCAGGTGGATGGACGACCCAAGTCACTCATAAGTACCTTGGTAAAAAGTTTTAAGTCCTACCTACGGGTGGATGGATGACCTAAGCCACCTATGAGTGCCTTAGTCAAAAATCTAAATCTTCCTACCTATGGGGGGACAAACGAACTAAGCCACCAATGAGTGCCTTGGTCAAAAGTCTAAGTCTTCCTTGTTGGAAAAAATCTGGTTTTTGTATCTCATACAAAAACATACGCAGCGGAAGCAACAAAAACACGGATCTACTTCAATCATGAAAGATAAACATGTAACCATGAATTTTAGAATCAAAGAATAGAAAGCGTACCTTGATGTAGTGAATTTCAAAACCTTGACTTGAAAATACCTTCAATCTTCATCTCAATTCCACATGGTGCCCAAGATGTGTGGTCTCTCAATCAGTCTTTTGTACATAGATTCTCAAAAAAAAATCCTTCTTCTTCTCCTTGTGGAGAAAAACTGATTTCTTTTTCTTTTCATCTTACGTACATTAAACCATTCTCATAGTTTCTTTATTTAATAACACTTATTAAATAATGAATGATTTCTAATTGGGTTAGCCTTTTGGGCCTACCCAATTGGGCTTTAGTTTGTGGCTTGAGATGGGACCAAAGGGACCAATAAGACACTAGCTCCAATAGGCCTTGGGCTTTTCCGTCAACTCTTGACAAGTCCAAAATTACCATTAATTATATTCAATACCACTATAAGAATATAATTGCACTCTAGGCCTTATCTATAAATTATTTCCCAAGACTTTATTATACATACAACCCTTTCATTAAAATATTCGTAGTAATACAAAGTCATTAATATTGACTGCCACTTTGAAGATTACTACATCTTAATCCTTGAGTACCCGGTTTAATCCTTTATGCTATTCATTATATATTTATGAAATCCAATTCCATAAATATATACTTTAGTAACTCTTTACTAAAGCGGTTGGGCCCAACACTCTGAATAACCAAACTCATTAAACTTATCTTAAGGGAATATTTTATATCTCCGTTAAGAGATTATGAATTCCATCTTGAAAATACATGTTCCATAAACACTAAATGCGGTTGCCTAACATACTGAGGTTTTGACCATAACTTATAGATCTCACTCTTGATATATCAAAACAACCTATATCTCATGATCAGGTCCATTATTCTCTCAGGATTTAGAGTTGATGTAAATAGAAGTCGTGAGATTTATTATTTAATTGACAGTCTTTAGAAGAATAATAAATCTCACAGCGGTTCAGTTCAATATGTCTGAACTCTTAAAACATATTAACATACCAACTAGAAGTCTCCACTTCCATGATCAAGACAAATCATCTTAGTTGATATGTTATAGTCTTCGCAGATGAAATGCCCAATTTCATCATCGACTACGAACTAAAATTCTGAGTTTACAAAAAACTTGTGATTTATATCTTTCTGTGACTTTTCACATAGATCACATACTATGCATCTCATGGACTAAAATAATGTCCCACTAGTTCATAAATAGTCTCATATAATTAAGCAACTTAATTATTCATGACATGCCAATAAATTGGATTTTAGGGCACAAACCCTAACATTCCTACCTACGGGAGGAAGGACGAACTAAGCCCCTCCCGAGTGCCTTGTCAAAAATCTAAGTCCTTGTACCTAAGGGGTGGATGGACGAAACAAGCACCTTGGTCAATAGTCCAAATCTTCCTACCTATGGGTGGACAAACGAACTAAGCCACTCACAAGTGCCTTGGTAAAAGATCTAAGTCTTCCTACCTACTGGAGGACAGACGAACCAAGCCCTTCACAAGTGCCTTGGTAAAAAATTTAAGTCCTCTTACCTATGAATGGACGGACGAACCAATCCACTAACGAGTACCTTGGTAAAGGATTCAAATCTTCTTACCTATATGGCGATGAATGATCTAGGTGACGACCAATCTGAGTAATCCTCCAAAGATGATTTATTTAAATAGAAATTGACGGGACCAACGAATCCGTCTCACATGGACGATCCCATTGATATAGATGAGGACACCCTCAGGCAAGACAAACAAATACCCATGTTACTGACGAAGACAACTAGGCCATTCAATGCGGCCAACTATGCTTGGAGCAGTTACAGAACCAGTTGTATGAGCCATTGGAGCATATTGAAGCCACATTATAAGACACAAAATGTTACCAAAAGGGACATTAAGGCTACCATAATTGCCCCAACGACTAGAAGCTGGGTAAACATATAAAGGGCCTTCACAGTGTCAACACAAGGTACGAAATATATACTCAGATGATTTCATTGCTATTTGGACGGTTCTATTTTCATTCACAAAGAGTTACCTTGTACTGACTTTGGTATCGGAGACGTTATGGCAGGTACCACACCGGTGACCCTTTTTAGGATACGTTCATATAGGTTGGCGATTGGTTCCATCTGCCCATTCTTACTGACGAACTTACGCTTTATCAGTTTGGCGCTGTCTGTGGGAACGAAATTTTTGTGTTCAGACTCGAAAGAGTAGTTTTCGACCAACTATTACGATCAGATGGAGTCCAATCAAGATTCCGCAGCCTTGGCTCAACAGGTCCAGGCTCTTGCAGCTACCGTCGAAGAACTTACCAAGCAAAATTAGGAAATGAAGCTACGGCTTCAACAGGAGGATAATCAGTCTAAAGGGAACCAGGATGACGAGGGAGATAGCCACAGAAGAAGTGACCATCAAAGGCCAACCACTCCCGTTAAGCAGAATTCAGACCTTCTTCGAGAGATGAGAAGGGAGATGGACGAATTAAGAAGTGCCATCAAAGAGAAAACAGAACGGGGCGTGGATCGAATGGTCAGGGCAACAGATTTGCCTTTCACCACAGCAATCCTCGAATGTCCAATGTCATCAAAATTTAGATTACCACAACTTGAACCGTTCGACGGGCTTAAGGATCTTCAGGATCATCTTAATACCTTCAAGACGACACTAGGGCTTCAGCAGCCCCCTGACGAGATATTGTGTCGTTCCTTTCCTACCACTCTCCAAGGAGCTGTAAAGGAATGGTTCACAAAGCTACCAACATCGTTCATCGATAACTTCGAATAGTTGAGGAGCTCCTTTTTACGTCATTTCATTGGAGCACAATGTTCGAAAAGGCCTACAGACCATTTACTCACTATTAAATAGGGAGAGTAGGAAACCCTAAGGTTATATGTAAAACGCTTCACTCAGGAGATCCTGGAGGTAGACGAAGCTGACGATAAGGTGCAGCTGACGACTTTCAAAACAGGATTAAGGTCCAGCGATGTCGTGGCTTCGCTCGCGAAGAATCCTCCAAAAACGATGGCAGAGATGCTCCTGAAAGCACAGAAGTATATGAATGCTAAAGATGCATTAGCAGCCATAAAAGATGTAGAGAAGCCAGGGGACAAAAGGAGGAAGGACGACGAGCGTAGGGGGCAGAAGCGAGAGTGCCCAGATCATCGAATCACTGACGAGAACATGAGGAAAGACGATAAGAATCCTTGAACGGTAAAGTTTACCCCTTTAATTATGCTTGTTGACAAAATTTTAACGTAGATTAAGGACAAGCACTACCTCAAGTGGCCGAGGCCATTACATTCATCCCCCCATGTCCGTGATAAGAATAAGTACTGCCAGTTTCACAAGGATCACGGTCATTACACGGAAGACTGCCGGGACCTAAAGGAGCAAATATAGGAGTTAATTCGAAAAGGGAAGTTGCAGAAATATGTGAAAAAAGGGGAACATAGTAAGTTCAGAGACGACAATAAGAACCACCATGGGTCCTCATCTAGAAATGATGACTGCCCGTTCTAGCCTCCACAAGATGTGATCGGGGGAAATAAAGACAATTGCAGGGGGGCCATTCAAGGGAGGATCGTTCAAATCCCTTAAAAAAGCATGCCAGAGACAGGTAAACAGCGTCCACATGATGCCTCCGTTCAAGCAAAGACAGAAGGACCAGGACATGTCTTTTAGTGAAGCAGATACCAGGGGAGTGAAGCAGCCTCACAACGACCCTTTGGTCATAATGTTGACTATAGAGGGATTCAACACTAAAGAATCCTCGTGGATAATGGCAGTTCTGTGGATATAATCTACTTTCCTAATTTTCAGCAGATGAAGCTAGATCCAAAAAGGCTGCGCCCATTTAACTCTCTCCTCGTCAGTTTCAGTGGAGACAGGGTCTATCCCAAAGGAATACAGGGACCTACCCGATGCAGTTGACTCGTTAGTCAGATTTCTTGGTGGTAGATTGCCCCTCGTCATACAATGTGATTATTGGAAGGCCCACGCTCAACAACTGGAAGGCAGCCACATCCACTTATTGCTTAAAGGTAAAGTTTCCAACCGATAACGGTGTAGGCGAAGCAAAAGGAGATCAAGTCTTGGCCAGAGAATGCTACTAGGCCGTCCTGGCTGTAAAAGAAAACCATACCTGGATGATTGAAGAGAAGGTGGAAGATAAAGTGGAAACCTTGGAAACGGTGGAATTGGCTAAAGGGGACGCAACAAAGACAACAAAAATAGGGACGACACTAAGCCTTACGATGAGAACAAAGCTCGTCCAGTTCCTTAAAGAGAACATAAATGCCTTTGCCTGGAGCCACGAAGGCATGCCAGGTATATCCCCAGGAATTATTCAACATGAGTTAAATGTAGATCTGGAAAGAAAACCCGTTCAATAGAAACGACAAGTCTTCATTCCAAAACGAGATCAAGTAGTTACAGATGAGGTTAAAAAGCTTTTGACAACAGGCTTCATCCGAGAAGTATACTACCCTAATTGGCTTGCAAACGTCGTCTTGGTGAAGAAGGCAAATGGGAAATGGAGAATGTGTGTAGACTTCACCTACCTGAACAAGGCATGCCCAAAGGATAGTTTCCCTATTCCAAGGATAGATCAGCTTGTAGACTCTACAGCCGGGCATAAGCTACTGACATTCATGGACGCTTTCTTAGGACACAACCAGATAAAAATGGCTGAGGAAGACCAGGAAAAAATGGCTTTCATCACAAGCCAAGGGCTCTATTGCTATAAAGTAATGCCTTTTGGATTAAAAAATGCAGAAGCTACATATCAGAGGTTAGTAAACAAGATGTTCAGCAAGCAGATTGGCAGGAATATGGAGGTTTACATGGATGATATGCTCGTCAAGAGTAAGGAAGAACTTACCCACCTCGACGATCTAAAGGATACATTCGCCACCCTCAAACAGTACCAGATGAAGCTGAACCCAACTAAGTGTGTCTTTGGTGTAGCCTTAGGGAAATTTCTGGGATTCATGGTGTCCCAGAGGGGAATAGAAGCAAACTCAGAGAAGGTACAAGTCATAATCAACATGACCTCGCACAAGACCGTCAAGGAAGTCTAGAAGCTCACAGGAAGGATTGCAGCCATTAATAGATTCGTCTCTAGAGCAACCGACAAATTTATGCCCTTCTTCAAGACTTTGAGACAGGCTTTCACATGGACCGACGAATGTGAAACAGCATTCCAGGAACTCAAACGCTACTTAAGCAATCCACCCCTCCTAAGCCCATCCAAGGAAGAAGAAAACCTATACTTATACTTGGCAGTATCAGCTACAACCGTGAGTGCAATCCTGATTCGAGAGGAAGCCAAGAAATAGCTCCCAGTGTACTACATCAGTTAAACTTTCCAAGAGGCTGAATCAAAGTACCCAAGAATTGAGAAAATTGTGTTCGCCCTAATAATAGCTTTATGCAAACTGAGACAATATTTTCAGGCAAATCCTATCCTTGTAATGACGGACCAACCCATCAAGAAGTCCATGAACAAACCCGAAGCAGCTGGAAGAATGGTCTAGTGGGTCATTGAACTCAGCCAATTCGACATTGACTACCATCCTAGGACAGCAATTAAAGCACAGGCTTTGGCGGACTTTATTGCCGAATTCACCTCCCTAGACTGATGCGAACCACAATCGACACGCTTTGAGACCCAACAAAAATATTGGAATACTTGTCCAAGAAAGCTAAAAATTTAGTTTTTTTGATAACAACCTTGACCCAATGTTTATAATCGAAACGCGAGCCAAAGGTAT
>NW_027069708.1:870477-886294 GCF_002906115.3 Quercus suber | reverse complement strand
GGGGGGGGGGGGAGTAAGGTCGTCATAACCACCCCAGACAAAGAGATACTCAAGTATGGCGTTCAACTGAAATTTCCAGCTACTAACAACGAGGCCGAGTACAAAGGAATACTAACGGGGCTGAGACTTGGAAAGGCGTTAGGGGCCAAGAACCTATTAGTTCAAAATGATTCGAAGTTGGTGATTGGGCAGATCAAGGGAGAATACGAAGCAAAGGAAGAAAGAATGCAGAAGTACCTCAAGCTGACGAAACATCTGACTCAGGAGTTTGATAAAGTGGGATTTGTACAGATCCCAAGAAGCCAGAGCATGATAGCAGACGAAGTCTCGAAGATAGCATTGTCAGAAGAAAAGACGACGGACATAAGTCTGATGTTGGAAGTCCAGAAACGCCCTAACATTGAAGAAGTTCCAACGTTTGCAATCTAGAGCACAAACAGCTGGATGACACCCATCTGTCTTTGCTCCAGGATGGGCACCTCCCATAGAATGCAGACGAGGCCAGAAAGGTCAAGAAGCGGGCGGCCAGGTTTACAATCCTTAATGATACTTTATACAAAAGAGGCTTCTCAATACCTTACTTGAAGTGTGTCGACGAAGAGGAAGCTAAGTACATCTTGGCAAAAATCCACGAAGGAATTTGCGAGGATCATGCCAGCCCTAAATCTCTGGTAAGCAAGGTTATTCGAACTGGTTATTTTTGGCCTACTATGCAGGTAGATGCAATGGAGCTCATAAAGAGGTGTGACAAATGCCAATGATTTGGGAATGTCTAACGACTTCCAGCAGAGAGACTAACGGCGATATCATCCCCGTGGCCATTCGCACAATTGGGGATCAACATCGTCGGTCCTCTACCCTTGGGTAAAGGTCAAGTAAAGTTCTTGCTAGTTGCTATCGATTATTTTACAAAGTGGGTCGAAGCAGAGGCACTTGCAACCATCACAGAAGCAAGAACCTGAAGCTTCATGTGGAAGAACATAATTTACAGATTCGGGATTCCAAGGACGATCATATTAGATAACGGACGCCAGTTCGATAGCCAAGACTTCAGGGATTTCTGTTCAAACCTGGGTATCAAGAATCAGTTCTCATCCCCAGGGCATCCATAGGCAAATGGGTAGATGGAGGTGACGAATCGAACATTACTCAAGATTATCAAGACCAAGTTGGATGACGCGAAGGGAGCCTGGCCAAAAGAATTACCCAACGTCTTATGGGCTTACTGAACCACAGCAAGAATCCTAACGAGAGAAACGCCCTTTAAACTTACCTATGGTACCGAAGCAGTGATCTCGGTTGAGGTAGAAGTAACAAGCAATAGACGAAAGGTATTCAACGAAGAAGACAATGACAATCATTTACGAGTTAACCTGGATTGTCTAAACGAAGTAAGAGACAAAGCTTGCAGTAAAATGGTGGAGTACCAGCAGAAGATGGCTGACTATTACAATAAGAGGGTAAAGCTTAGACGACTTAGCATAGGCGATCTCCCTCTGTGCAAGGTCACCACAGCCACTAGAGATTCTGCCCAAGGAAAGCTCAACCCTATATGGGAAGGACCTTACCGAGTCGTCCACTACTCCAGACAAGGAAGCTATCACCTAGAGACCCTAGACGGGCAAAGACTCTCGAGGCCATGGAACATTGAGCATTTGAAGAAATACCATCAACAAATGTAACAGATAAATGTATTCGTTACTGAAATTAATAAATGAATTATTTAGCTAATATCTCCATGCAAACAGGTCTGGTCAACTGTAAATCAAGAGAGTAACAAGATTCCGCCTAGACGGATGTAAGTTACTGACGATGACAAGATCCCTAACAGGGTGTAAGTCACAAAGGCCAAAAGGGGAAAAGTAACAAGATTCCGCCTAGACGGATGTAAGTTACTGACGATTACAACATCCCTAACAGGGTGTAAGTCACTAAGGCCAAAAATGGCTAAGTAACAAGATTCCACCTAGACAGATGTAAGTTACTGACGATCAAAAGACCCCTAAAGGGGGGTAAGTCACAAATGCCAAAAATGGCTAAGTAGCAAGATTCCGCCTTGACGGATATAAGTTACTAACGATGAAAAGACCCCTAAAGGGGTGTAAGTCACAAAGGCCAAAAATAGCTAAGTAGCAAGATTCCGCCTTGACGAATGTAAACTACAAATGATTAAATCCAAAAGTTGCTAAAGCAACTAAACCCTGCATAGACGAATAGAGAGCTATCAACAGCAAAAAGATCCCTTGACAAGACCCTACCGGACTCAAGGAGGAATTAGTTCGCCAAAGCCCTCGACGAGACCCCTTGCGGAGGTGCCGGTTGCAAAAGATTAACGAAGTAATAGACGAAAAGCACTGACGAAGAAAAGAAAGTCACAACTAAAATGTTCGCTAAGTACGCAACACGGACGAATGTAAGATACCACGCAGCATATCATAAACCAACAGGTATGCAATCACGAAAACAAGTAAAAACGCAGATACAAGCTAAATTAAAAACCAAAAGCAATGGAAAATTATCATTGTTTTTACATCCAAAGGCCCATAAATAGAGGGCTAAAAATATTGTCCTCAAGGTAAATTAAAGTAGTTCAGAAATTTGATTTACAAAACTGCCCAAAACGTAGTGAGCATCCAAAAAGAAATTTTTTTTTTATTAAGTATAAGGTCTGGGCATCAATAGCAGCACCATCATTGGCCGGAGCATCATTGGCTGGAGCATCCTCAGGGGCCTCAGGCTCAGTGGCAGAAGACTGAGCAACCTCGATAGCAACCATCTCCTGGTCCACCTCATCCAAATCTAGCCTTTCCACATCCACCCAGAAGGATGCTTTACAAGATATCTCCTCAGGAGCTCAAAACCTTTAAAATACCAACTGAGGAGCATGATGTTGTACTCGTCAGTGGTTTGGAAGGCTTGAACGGACCTAGCAGCGATGGTCTTGAGACTCTCCTTGGCTCCCACAATCTGCTCGTCCTTCTCTATGGCCAATTGACGCTCGACTCTGAGGTTGTCATTTAGTTTCTTGACTTGCTCTTTCAAGGTGATGGCCTCACCCATGGAGTCAATAAGGTTCTTCTTCAGCATAGAGTTCTCCGCCTCTAGAGCCCCCATCTTGGATGTAAGGGATGCCACCTTAGCCTCCTGAGTAAAGTACTCAGGCGTAAGGTGAAGACTCTTCCCTAACACCTGAAAAGAAGGCTAGAGACGTTAGTATAACAAGAAAAGAAAAGAAATTGAGAGTTACACAAAACAATTCACCTGGATGAGCTTATGGACGTGGCGAGCTGCAATGTCATTAAAAGGGACGCTAGATAAGGCCTTCAAATCTGCAACAGTCATAGCCTCGTGAGCCCTGTCCATTGCCATCTTCTCGTCATTCCAAACTGTAGATGAACGAAAGTCGGTCTTCTACTTCTCTTTTTCAGACAGCCGCGGCCTTTTGGAGACGAGAGTGCCACCAATTTCTTCCATAGATGTCGTGGGAGACACCGTCCTCGTTGTCTCACCCACGAAAACGATTGGATTGATGAAAGCAGCTGGAGTGACGAATCCACCCTTCCCAGTGATGCGCACTGTCTTCTTCCCTAGGTTCGATAGAGGCTCATCCTTCTTCGACCTCATCTTTGTGTACAGATCCTTATTGAACTTGGTTGTCATTTTTGCCAGAAGGAAACACTCATTAAAAAAAAAAAAAAGAATTGGTACCGATGAGTTCAACACTTACTCTTTTTTCCTTCAATCTCAATAGTGTGCAAAACGTAGGAAGACGGGTTAGGACCAAGATGATAAAAAGCAAGAGTCCGTGGATTTACCAAGTCATCCCAATCCTTGTTGGAGGGAGTCTCAAAATCATCCCCGGACACAAAGAAAAATCTTGATTTCCAGTACCTGAAGGATGAAGGTAATCCTCTAACAATCCTGGTCCTCCTCTCCTAAGGTACCAACTCATAATATCCATATTCCTTGGAGTCTTTCAAACGATAGAGGTAGACGAGCTCACCTACCTTAATCGTGTCCCCGTTAGCAGCCAACTATATTTCCATACAGTTAACCACTATCCTCCACGAGTTGAGCATCAGTTGCCCAGGAGGCTCCTAAAAGCTCTATCAAGAAAGAATGGACGGGGAATCTAAGTCCATAAGTGAAGGCAGCCTCATAGAAGCACACCTCACCAGGAAAAAAGTGACAAGCTCTATCCTCGTCACTGGGCCGACAAATACGAATTCTCTCTTGAAATTGAAACCTATCTTTGAATCTACCCACGGTTTCAGCGCCCAGCCCGTAAGCCTCCTCAAGAGCATGAAAAGCCCTAACCACACGAGGAGTAGAGACGGTCGTATCCCCCTCCACTGGATCACCGCTAGACAATAACCTAGTCTCAAGCTCACTAGATCTAACTTTGGACATCACTCTTCCTTCTCTCTCCTGACCTTCGAACCAGTCAATTGATCGCTGTATTAAAGGCAACAACTCAGCCAATACCACACTCAAACTACTACCCTCGAAAACAAAACTCTCAAGGACTGGGAAATTACCTGGAAACCCCCCCAAACGTGTGAAAAGAAAAGAAACTGAGGGACAAGCAATCCTAACCTCAGAGTTACTAACCATGAAGACCCAAAAAGAAGCACAAGGAGGAACAGTACAAACTAAACCCCAAAGAAATCGAGAGCAAGTAAAAAGAAAAAGGAAAGGAAAGGAAGGAAATCAGAAACAATATTGCAACAAAACGAGGAAAGTAGAAGCAGGAAAAGAAAAGGAGTGTACCTTAAACAATGGCGGACCAAGGAAGCACTACCACACGGCACACCAATTCAAAGAAGAAGAGCAGAATGAGGTTAATGGAGAAGAAGCAATAATTGAAAATTTTTGAGAAAAAATGTAAAAAAAAAAAGAAAAGGAGAAGAGGAGGAGTTTAAAACCAAGGCTCGAGAAACGGAAAAACCAGCGGGAAACCCAATAGTCCCATAAGTTGGAGCATTAACTCCACCAGTCAGCAAGTGCCACGTATGCCATGACTTGAGGAGCGCCGCCACTTCGCACTTAATACGGAGCAAAACCCCAAAAAGTCATTTGCAACCTATAAACCTTCATATTCTATAATCGTCATGACACGTCATGATGAGCACAGAATCGGGGGACAGCTAACGGGACCGACGAATCCGTCTCACATGGACAATCCCATCGATATAAACGAGGACACCCTTAGGCAAGAAAAACAAATACCCACGTTATTGACGAAGACAACCAGGCCATTCAATGCAGCCAATTATGCATAGAGCAGTTATAGAACCAGCTGTATGAGCCGTTGGAGCATATTGAAGCCACATTATAAGACACAAAACGTTACCAAGAGGGACATTAAGGCCACCATAACTGCCCCAACGGCTAGAAGCTGGGTAAACATATAAAAAGCCTTCACAATGTCAACACAAGGTACAAAATATATACTCAGATAATTTCATTGCTATTTGGATGGTTCTATTTTCATTCACAAAGAGTTACCTTGTACTGACTTTGGCATTGGAGACGTTGTGGCAGGTACCACACCGGTGACCCTTTTTAGGATACGTTCATACAGGTTGGCGATTGGTTCCATCTGCCCATTCTTACTGACGAACTTACACTTCATTAGAAATCATCCAACCAAGTCACCAAAGTGACAAACGACCCTCCGAAAATTTACTAAATCCATAGAATGGACAGATACAAACTAGTATCCAAAATTTACTAAGTCCACAGAATGGGCGGATACAAACTAGTATCCAATATTTACTAAACCCATAGAATGGACAGATACAAACTAGTATCCAATATTTACTAAACCCATAGAATGGACAGATACAATACTAGTATAAAAAATTTATAAAATCTACAAAGTGGACAAATGCCAACTTATGTTATAAGTCCACAAGATGGACGAATATATGAACTAAGTTCACAAAATGAACAGGTGTGTCAAAAAGCATCCAAGTTTATGTCCACAAGATGGATGGATACATTGACTAAGTCCACGTGGTGGACGGATGAGAGATTTATAATGAAGTACATATAATTATAAACAAATCCACTAGGTGGACGGATACACCTGAAAAAGGTGTGTGGCATACTTGAATGTATCTTAAATGAAGTACATATAATGAAAAATTGGTATACACGCTTTCCAACAATTTTACAAGCTTGTGAAAGCATTATCCAGATGCTTATGGGGCAATATGCCCATTATGTAGGCTGTTATAATGAAGTGGCTTTTCATTATCTTGAAGGAGCAAAGGTAAACTCTTGAACGCGCAAGTTCGATGCCTTCAATAAAGCTTAAGGTGTGACTGTGTGTGTGGATTTTTATTTGGTTTAGCAAGGGTCTGCAAGAAGGACGGGTAAGGGATACTTGAATGTGACTAATAAATACTAGGTCCATAAGGTGGACGGATACATATGAAAAAGGTATCCACATTAACTACGTCCACGAGGAGGACAGATACATGAAAACTTATCTAACAGTGATGGGTTAATGGTTCCAAAAAAAAAAAAAAAAAAAAAACACACAGAGAGCGAGAGGGCACGCAAGGAGAAGAGAAGGAAGAAACGATGTCGTACGACGATGTAGAGATCGAGGACATGGAGTGGAACTCAGAGCTACAGGCTTACACGTATCCATGCCTTTGCAGGGACCTGTTTAAGATCACAAAGGACGAGCTCAAACTCGCGAAGAGATTTCCTGGTGCCCTAGCTGCTTTCTCTACATCACCGTCATCTAGAACCTCGATGACTTTCTCGCCGATTCCAAAACCAACAACAACACCCCTAACCCCCTATTGCCGTTGCTTAATAATTTTCTGAGCTGTGGGGAGAAAAGTGGTACAGAGGAATGAGGATATTCTTTCACAACTAAGTTTTGTCCGGGCTTGACAAGTCATAAGGTCTACAATTTATGAGTGAGGATTTTTGCTATTCTACCTAAGAGTTTGTTGACTGTGAAATTATAGGCACATTTATAGAAATTGTTGTTAGGGTCATCAAGGAAAAGTTCTCTAGAATTATGATATTTTCCTGGGTTTGATTGACACTTTTATACACGTAACATAATTTGTGTGATGATCTCTCAGTTGATGTATGACAATGTGAAGTCCTTGAATTTTTGAATGTCAATGTTTATTCCATTTTTAAAAAAAAATGATGAACAAAGCTCAAAAAAAAAAAAAAAAAAAAAAAGGACGGATTAAAGCACTTACGAATTTTTCATGACACAAAAGAAAGAGGTTAAACGCAAATATATAAGAGACAACGGCTACAAGAATCTGTCACCCCATGAGTCCGTTCAGGGTGAAATTGATAGACCCATGTGCTGAGGGGGCAGTTGATAAGGGTATTTTTAGACCTACAAAGTTGACGACATAACAAGATTGACGAACACATTTCCATGGGCAGACGGATCCAGAGGAAGCAAAACCTCAGTTAGACGGATCTCAATATGGACGGACCTCAGGCGGACGGACCTAAAAGGGGATGGACCCCAGGCGAATGGACCTAATAAAGGGGGCTGCACGATACTCACATGGTTCCCATGTGGCTGGAAGTGCTCATCAAGAATCCTAATATGGAAAAGCCTTGCACCCTGTGCCCAACCAATAATTAAGGGTCATCTACAAGGAAGACCATCTCGAAAAATTCAGAAATGTCATGGAGTGTTCTTCCCATAAGGAAATGCCTTCCTTCTCATGAAATTAAGGTCAAATCTACACCATTATATAACCCCAAAAACCCTCTCTCACAAAGGTATGCACAATTTCTCTAAAACTCATATTCTCTAGCATTGTTGGAGCTCTCTTCTGACTTAACCTTCTGGTACCCCACCGATGCCCTTTGATTGCTTCTTCTCTTTTGTTCTTCAAGTGCACCCATTGACACATGTGTGGACAATCAACTCAGTGACGATTTTTTGTGCATCATCAGAAACAATCAAGGAATCTCCCTCTAACACTCCTTTCTTTAGCCCTAAATGTCTTGCCAGCAACACACCAACTTCATATGCCTTTGCTTCAACTTCAAGTACCCCTATTTGAGCTCTAATTTTTCTGCATAATGTAGCCAACAATCTGCTTTGCTGATCTCTAATGACCACACCAATGTCAGCCAACTTCTTTTTGGGAAAAAGAGCACCATCTACATTTATTTTGCATAAACCCAAAGGAGGAGGAATCTAGACCGAATGTTGAACATCTTCCTATTCGTCATCGAAGTGCTGAACCAAATTAGAGGTAATGGAGTCGTGCCTCCATGATAAATTTCATTCCTATTGCACCATAATGTCCAAGCAATCATAACCAATTATGAACATTTCACATCCCCAGCATCATTGGTCATCAGTTCATGCCATAACAAATCCTGGAAAGAAACGATATTAGCATCAGGAGGTAACGGATTTAACTTTTAAGCAGCCCAAGTCGCCTGTGCTGTCAGACAACCCCAAAAAATATGACCATTCGTTTATGCACTATCTAGATAGCACACACACAGAGATTCAGCAATAACATTACTTATGTCAAGTTTCACCTGTAACTCAATTTTATTAAAATTGAGTTCGAAAACAACAAAATTTTATTATATACTTTGGAAATAGGGGTATTTTGCTACATAGTTTTATTAAGGGTATTTACTCATTTTGCCCTTAATATTGATTAATAAAATAATAAATATATAATATAATTTTTAATTGTTTTATAGGTAGATAGTAGACATGTATATATATTATTAGTGGTTAGGTTTTAATACTCTTTTAAAATAATTTTTAATAATAATTTTAAAACAATATTTTTGTTATAAAACAAATTTATAAGCATTGAATATAATATTATATAATATATAATATTAATTAACTAATTAATTAATATGCATGTTTCTATTTACTTACAGAAAATTTTTAAAACATGGAATTGCTTAACCAGTTAACCTTCCACTTAGCTGAGTGTAATAATTAAATAATTGGATATATTGGCTAAACAATAGGTGAGACTTTCATTCATTTTCAAATTTAGAGAGGGAAAGAGTTTAATTAACTAAATAGATAAACTAGACCCAGATTCTTTTCTTTTGCTCTCTCTCTCTCTCTCTATATATATATATATATATTTTCTTTCTAGGCATCCAAACAGGGGGAAAAAAATTTCAAGGAGTATTGAGGTACATTGATCTTTAGAGATTGAGCTTGGTTCTTCCATTGAAGAATTTAGGAAAGAGGGCTTGCTTTTGACTTTTCAGTGAGTGAATGTAGTTTGGGGAAAGTAGGATTTAAGTATTGAACGTACACACAAGGGTTGGNCCAAGTCATTCTGGCGGACTTCGCCGACACTGACCTTCCCTCTGTCATTCACAGTAGGGGATGAGGTCACTGGTGTACATCCCGGTCACTTGCCCTCTCTCGTCTGATACAGGAGTTCTACTCCAACATACACGGGATTGATCGTTCAGTACCTCTCTTCTTCACTTGCATTTGAGGTACTGCATTCCTTTCACTCCGCAGCTAGTTGCGGATGTGCTTAGGGTACCTAGGATAGAGTTCCCCGATTACCCTTCTTGTGAGGTCTAGGACTGTGTCCAAAGATGAGCTTATTTCGGCTTTTTGTGAGTGCCTGCTGTTTGGGGTGAGCATCAGTTCACATCATGTATGCCTTTTGCTAAAGTGTCCTAGATTTATCACACATGGGATGACTTTTGTTCTCCATCCTTTCTCACTATTATCTATCACAGAGCCTCGTGCTCGTTTTTGTTATCATTCTAGAGCATCTTACCATAGACTTTACTTCTCACTTCATCCTGTCTATCATAGATGTTTATCTTGATTTGGCGTTCCGTGATAAGCTCATCTTTCCTTTCGCTATCACGAGGATCCTACGCCATTTTTTGGGTTATGAGAGTAGTCATCTTAAGGGGAAAGTTGGTATAGGACATTTTTTATAGGGGGAGTGTTGACTTTTCTGAGGGATGTAGTGAGGCTTTATATGTATCTTTTCTTTTCTTACCTTTTAGATACTTGATCATGTATATGAGGTTCTTTGACCATTTTACATAATTGTACTTATTTCTATACATGTGTGTCTGTTTCTTTCACTTTTCTTCATGACTTGTTCTTTTCTATCTTTATAACATGTTCTTTATACTTTATGCAATCTATTATTTTGTTTCACACAAGATGCCTTGATAAGTTTTGTTTAAAAGTATTTCAGAAATACAGGTTGTCAAAAGTCTACTAGCCATAAACTCTTTTCTTGCAAAATTTTCAAGAGTTTATGTTAGATAGATTTTATTGTATCAACAAGTGAATATGAGTTGAGTGATTTATGACTTCTTCATATGCTCATTTGTTTGTTGTGGTTTTGTCACGGATTGCCAAAGGGGAGATTGTTAGGACATATATGTTTTCATTGTTAAGAACATATGTCACTTATTTATGTAAATTGGCTAATCCTTTGACAAAACGCACTCTACTTGTAATTGGGTAATTCTAGGTGTTTTTAATACTTAAGAAACAAAGTTTCAAGGTTAAGTGTTGAAGTCATCAAGTCTGTCTAAGAAAAAGCAAGCTAAAGTGCAAGTTTTTAAAGCTCGACACATTCTCGATAGCTACCTCGACACCTGCTATCTGTCGAGATTTAAAATTTCAGATTTCCAATCTGATTTTCATGGGATCCGTGAATATGATTTGGGGCCTTCTTCTCTTCACCCCTAAACATATAAAAGGATTATTTTAAGAGCCGTCAAGTGTGACACAAGTTGCAATATCATTGAGCAATCTTGTTCAAGCAAATTGTGATCAAAAGATGAAGTTCTTGATCTAGTTCATCTTTCTTCAAGAAGTTGCTGTGTATTTGCACCGTAGGTTTTGTAACCAAGCATCTCCTACTATTCATCATAAAGGATGAACTGAGAACTTTGCAGCACAACTGTTCTTCTTAGTTGGTGTTCTAAAGTCGCGTACTGGGATCCACGCATTGTTTAGTCACGTACTTGGGAGCCGTGCATCAAAGGTGGGAACTATCGCTACAGATTAAGTCCAATTAGGTATTGGGGTAAGGGTTCAAACTGTAGGTTGGTAAGTGTACTTGGGATTCTTTACTTGTAACGCTTGATTTGATAATAGTGGAGTTTCGAGAGTGGTGACTTGAAAATCACCCGGTGGGGTTTTTGCCGTTAGGGTTTTCTCCATTCGTAACAAATCACCTTGTTATTTAATTTCCGCTGCATATTTAGTTTTTCGTGATTTGTTTGTGCTTCCACGCAATTGCATTTTAATTGATTAATTAATAACTTGGCTAATTAATTAATTAGAGTTAATCAAAGGGGTCATTCAGATTGTGGCCTATCCAGTCATGTATATGGCCACTACCTAACGATCTTGTTTGGTTACGTGATTGAAAAATTTGAAAGGGGAATATTCATTCAATTAGATAGATAAAATATCATGATACAAAGCATCCATGGCTGGTGGGGAGAGTCCTCCATCCTGTACAAATCCTCATCTAAAGTATGTCTAGCATGTTGAGCCAAAGCATGGGCTACCCCATTACCAACTCCTAATGCAGCAAACCTCAAACCAATGCAATCTCCTTATCAAATGGGAATATCATCCACTACATTACCAAATAATGAAGTGTTTTGCTCAGAAGAATCTATAGCTTGAATTACATTACTGTTATCACCCTCAATAATCAACCGGGAAAATCCAGCATCCACTGCAAATTCTAAGGCTCTCGACAAGCAAGCAACTCTCCTTCATCACTGGTGTGCACATACGTCAAGCAGTCATAGCAGCCATTACCTCTCCCTTTTCATTTCGAACAATTGCTCCAAACCCAGTTCTGCCTAAGTCCGAAAATAATGCAGCATCAAAATTGAGCTTGTATGCCTCTGATGGTGGTGGTTTCCATACCTCTCCATTTAGTTGCTATCTCGGCTGAACAGTAAGCTTGTGTTTGAGCCCTTGATAATCTTCAATGCACCCCTAAACCCAAACCTGAAACCCAAACCCCAAACCCAAACCCTAACCCTAAACCTAAACCCTACACCAGACCCCAACCCCAACCCCAAACCCTAAACCCTACACCCTAAAGTTACTAGACAAGACACACGTTAACTTCTTTTTAATTCAATTTTTTTTTTTTTATAAAACGTTATGATATTTACAACAAAAAAATAATTATATATATATATATACAAAAAAAAAATGCCCGCGCAGTTTGGTCTTCATCGATGTGGATGCACCAGTCCGACGTCATTAATTAAGAGCTACCGCCGACCACCGTGTCAAAAATCCGACCGCGAACCTGACTAGTGCCGGAAACCTGCCCCTGAAGAATTTAAAGTTCAACTAGAAATATTGGACAATTTTTTATTTAAAGCAAAATAGCATCACCAAAATTTCGAACATTCTTTTGAACCAAAATAGCATCACCACACTATTTTGGATGGCCTTAACATAAATGGTTGCTGACCTATCCTTAGTTGGTGTCAATTTTCTATCCATTGAATTAAATAAATGGTTGAGATTAAAACTATTGCACACCGTGAGATCTCCTTGACTGGATACAAAACGTCCTAGTTCGCTTTCAACAGCTCCTTGACTGTGTGTGTTTCAGTTAGATTTTGCTGGTTACGTCAATCATCTCTGGCATCCACGCCCATCATACTTTTTCAGTATTCCTGGATTCAAATCTTTTCAGCTGTAGAAGATTTGATGAATTGATGTGCCTGCCTCATTCCTTTATTGATTGAAATGTATTGTCCCATTAATTGAAAAGAACGAATGAGGCACGAATTGATATATCTGGGGTAAAAAATTCAATAAAACTCATGTTATATATAAAATTGTGTCTTAGAAACACTATTTCAAATCTATATATTCGTTGGGATACTAGAAATCCAAACCCCAGTTCTTTAAGGAAAAAAATTCAATATAATTTATGTTAGACAAAATGTTGTCTTAGAAGCATTGAATTATATTTGTTATATTTGCATTCTTTTTGCTTAGAATAATTAATTAATTGTGTTATTTTGCGATTATTTGGATAACTGTATTGTTTTAATAGTGGCGTTCACCTTCATTCCTTGTTGGTAGGTACGAAGTTTTAATAGAGAATTTCGAGATTTTGTTTTTTCTTTTCAAATTATTCACTTTTTATTTATTTATTTATCCTCTTTGAGATCAACATTTCATTGATGATTTCAATTTTTTTCCCCCCTTAGATCTTTTTCCTTTTCAAAGTGTGATGATATTGTGTTTGCCGGAGTCATGTAATATGGCCACTACCTAACGATCTTGTTCGGTTACGTGATTGAACAAATTTTTTTTGAAAGGGGAATATTCATTCAATTAGATAAAATATCATGATACAAAGCATCCATGGCTGGTGGGGGAGAGTCCTCCATCCTGTACAAATCCTCATCTAAAGTATGTCTAGCATGTTAAGCCAAAGCATGGGCTACCCCATTACTAACCCTCTTAATGCAGCAAACCTCAAACCAATGCAATCTCCATATCAAATGGCGAATATCATCCACTACATTACCAAATAATGAAGTGTTTTGCTCAGAAGAATCTATAGCTTGAATTACATTACTGTTATCACCCTCAATAATCAACCGGGAAAACCCAGCATCCACTGCAAATTCTAAGGCTCTCCGACAAGCAAGCAACTCTCCTTCATCACTGGTGTGCACATACAGTCCAGCAGCAGTCATAGCAACCATTACCTCTCCCTTTTCATTTCGAACAATTGCTCCAAACCCAGTTCTGCCTAAGTCCGAAAATAATGCAGCATCAAAATTAAGATTGTATGCCTCTGATGGTGGTGGTTTCCATACCTCTCCATTTAGCTGCTATCTCGGCTGAACAGTAAGCTGTGTTTGAGCACGTTCATAATCTTCAATGCACCTCTAAAACCAAACCCTGAAACCCCAAACCCCAAACCCCCCTAAACCCTAAAACCCTAAACCCTACACCCTAGACCCCAGACCCCAGATCCCAAACCCTAAAACCCTAAACCCTAAACCCTACACCCTAGAGTTACTAGACAAGACACATGTGAACTTCTTTTTTACTTCAAAATTTTTTTTTTTTTTTATAAAAACGTTATGATATTTACAACAAAAAAATTAATTATATATATATATACAAAAAAAAAATGCCTGGGTGGTTTAGTCTTCATCGGTGTTGCTGCATCGGTCCGACGTCATTAATTAGGAGCTACCGCCAACCACCATGCCAAAAATCCGGCCGCGAACCCGACCAATGCCGGAAAACCCACCCCTAAAGAATTTAAAGTTCAACTAGAAATATTGGCCAATTTTTTATTTAAAGAAAAATAGCATCACCAAAATTTCGAACATTCTTTAAAACCAAAATAGCATCACCACACTATTTTGGATGGCCTTAACATAAATGGTTGCTGACCTATCCTTAGTAGATGTCAATTTTCTATCCATTGAATTAAATAAATGGTTGGGATTAAAACTATTGCACACCGAGAGATCTCCTTGACTGGATACAAAACGTCCTAGTTCGCTTTAAACAGCTCCTTAACTGTGTGTGTTTCAGTTAGATTTTGCTGGTCACGTGAATCATCTCTGGCATCCACGCCCATCATAACTTTTTAGTTGTAATGCCCCAAAATCATAAGCATTAAAAGTCAATTTAATCTGAATAATCCATAAAAATATTAAATAAAAGAAACTAGCAACCTTGAATTTCATCACAAAAGTCAGAGCTCTAATTCATCAAATACAAAACATCCTCAAAATAATTCTCCAATACAATGTTTAATGCCATAAAATAATAATAAAATCCTCAGTTCTACAAAAATAGTTTGTAACTGCTATCTCCCAAGAATCTCTACTCCAGTAATCCCTCTAATGTATCTGTAATGGAAAATAAAAGAGGGGGGGTGAGATAACTCAATAAGTGGAATTCACTAACATTCGGGGTGTGGGAACAAACCTTTCAAATAAATAATTTTTACAACAATTTCATAACTTGCAACTCATCAATATTCATCCTCAAATATTTCATATATATAAGAACAAATATCTTTATATTGTGAGCCATCATATATATATATATATCACTATCATCACATAAACAATTTCCTAGGCTTTTCTCGTGGTCAATGTTTACGCCCCGTTGACAGGGTTGTGCTGTCCTCCTTTTTGGGACTGGAACCTCCTTTTCATCCCCTTTCTTAAGGATAGTTCCTTTGGAACCAAAAGGTGCACTCCCTTGCTAAGGAGCTTCCTTTTTGGATCCTCAATAATATATTCCCTTGCTAAGGAGCTATTAAATGTGCACTGTCCCCTTTTCTGGGACCGTCCCTTGCTAAGGACTAGCTGCAGTATGATTGTCCCTTGCTAAGGACTAGATACCATACTGAGCTTCTATTCACGACTTGCCATAGGTTTCCAAAACACATTTCAATATGCTCACAAAAAAATAAGCCATTCATAATTCTCAAAAATATAAAGATATATATACACACATACAAGTTTAACTAAATTTAGGTTGTCCCACAAGTTTTTCATAAAACGAATAGTAAACGTGCACATCAACCATTTATAAAATATCAATTTATACATAGAATATCAACATATTTCTTTGGTATGAAATAGTTTAACAATCGACATTGTTTTGGGAAAACCCCCAAAATTAGTAAACACCACTTACCTCTTAGTTGCAAAAATAAAGGATATCAACCTCCCTCGAATCACAACAATTCAGTAGAATTAGAACCTAACAACACCAAAAATAGGTTCATCAATACACAATTTC
>NW_027069708.1:865566-870381 GCF_002906115.3 Quercus suber | reverse complement strand
CAATAACAATTTCCACTTAAAATCAGTTTTCACACTTAAACAATTTTATCCTAGACAATATTGATTTATCCAAATTCTCTATTCATTCACTTACTATCTAATTCACTCTAATATTATATCTATCCAATCTAATATTGGAGAGCCACATATTGCCTTAATTTGTTGCTTGGCATTCCATCTAGGATTGCCACTGGATGTGCATTGACTCTAATATTATATATATATATATATATATATTCAACTTAACATTGAAAGCCACGTGATGGCTTTAATCTGTCAATCTAGTGCCTACAATTTTTCCTTTGATATATTGCTAGGGTAGATTTTATGAAGTCATGCCTTTTTGTCCTATTAGCAACTAAAGCAAATTCAAGCAAAATTTCTCCCTGACAACGTGGGATGATTTCTATCCCAATACTATAATTCGGTCAAACCAATTTCAAAGCCTATGGAGGACCATACAGCTATATATATATATACAATTCCTATTATAATATGTAATCATCCTAGCCGGCTTTCCCATCAATATAGGTGATACGTTTAGATGTTATGAGCAGTTATTTTACTTGGTACCAAAAGAACAACTGCACAGACCCATGTGAGGACAATTACTAGCCATAGATTAATTCCAACTCTGTAAATCTTTCAACTTCCAAAAAAAATTCAGCAAGACAACCATACCTGAGATACTTTGCACAGCCGTAGAGAAGAAAGGAAACAGCTCAAACATGTATTGCGGCTAAAAACAAAAAAGGAACTTCTTTATGTACTTACACGTGTAACTTAAAAGGTAAAAGACTAGGGTTATCAAGGCCTATATATTTACTTATGCCACTTCACTTGGGCTTCATATTCCATAGTATTTATTCTATTTTTAATATCTTAGGCCCAATTCAATTTAATCCATTTAATTGTAGGTCTCCTTATAATTTATGTATAATAATTAAATTGGTGTCAAAATTTTGGGGTGTTACATTAGTATTCCTGGATTCAGATCTTTTTAGCTGTAGAAGATTTGATGAATTGATGTGCCTGCCTCATTCCTTTATTGAATGAAATGTATTGTCCCATTAATTGAAAGGAATGAATTAAGCACGAATTGATATATCTAGGGTAAAAAATTCAATAAAATCCATGTTATATATAAAATTGTGTCTTACAAACACTATTTCAAATCTATATATTAGTTGGGATACTAGAAATCCAAACCCCAGTTCTTTAAGGAAAAAAATTCAATATAATTTACGTTATACAAAATGTTGTCTTAGAAGCATTGAATTATATTTGTTATATTTGCGTTCTTTTTGCTTAGAATTTTTAACGAATTGTGTTATTTTACGATTATTTGGGTAACAGTATTGTTTTAATAGTGGCGATCACCTTCATTCCTTCTTGGTAGGTATGAAGTTTTAATAGAGAATTTCAAGATTTTGTTTTTTCTTTTCAAATTATTCCTTTTTTTTTATTTTTTTATTCTCTTTGAGATCAACATTTCGTTGGTGATTTCAATCTTTTTTTTTCCCCACTTAGATCTTTTTCCTTTTCAAAGTGTGATGATATTGTGTTTGCCGGAGTCATGTAATATGGCCACTACCTAACGATCTTGTTCGGTTACGTGATTAAAGAAAATTTTTTTGAAAGGGGAATATTCATTCAATTAGATAGATAAAATATCACAATACAGAGCATCCATGGCTGGTGGGGGAGAGTCCTCCGTCCTGTACAAATCCTCATCTAAAGTATGTCTAGCATGTTGAGCCAAAGCATGGGCTACCCCATTACCAACCCTCCTAATGCAGCAAACCTCAAACCAATGCAATCTCCTTATCAAATGGCGAATATCATCCACTACATTACCAAATAATGAAGTGTTTTGCTAAGAAGAATCTATAGCTTGAATTACATTACTATTATCACCCTCAATAATGAACCGGGAAAATCCAGCATCCACTGCAAATTCTAAGGCTCTCCGACAAGCAAGCAACTCTCCTTTATCACTGGTGTGCACATACAGTCCAGCAGCAGTCATAGCAGCCATTACCTCTCCCTTTTCATTTCGAACAATTGCTCCAAACCCAGTTCTACCTAAGTCTGAAGATAATGCAGCATTAAAATTAAGCTTGTATGCCTCTGATGGTGGTGGTTTCCATACCTCTCCATTTAGTTGCTATCTCGGCTAAATAGTAAGCTTTGTTTGAGCCCATTGATAATCTTCAATGCACCCCTAAACCCAAACCCTGAAACCCCAAACCCCAAACCCTAAACCCTAAAACCCTAAACCCTACACCCCAGACCCCAGACCCCAAGCCTTAAAACCCTAAACCCTAAACCCTACACCCTAGAGTTACTAGACAAGACACATGTTAACTTCTCTTTTAATTCTTTTTTTTTTTTTTTTTTTTTATAAAAACGTTATGATATTTACAACAAAAAAAATAATTATATATATATACACAAAAAAAAAAATGCCCGGGCGGTTTGGTCTTCATCGATGTGGCCGCCAGTCCGACATCATTAATTAAGAGCTACCGCCAACCACCATGCCAAAAATCCGGCTGCGAACCCGACCAGTGCCGGAAAACCCGCCCCTGAAAAATTTATAGTTCAACTAGAATATTGGACAATTTTTTATTTAAAGAAAAATAGCATCACCAAAATTTCAAACATTCTTTAGAACCAAAATAGCATCACCACACTATTTTGGATGGCCTTAACATAAATGGTTGCTGACCTATCCTTAGTAGGTGACAATTTTCTATCCATTGAATTAAATAAACGATTGAGATTAAAACTATTGCACACCGTGAGATCTCCTTGACTGGATACAAAACGTCCTAGTTCGCTTTGAACAGCTCCTTGACTGTATGTGTTTCAGTTAGATTTTCTGGTCACGTGAATAATCACTGGTATCCATGCCCATCATACTTTTTCTGTTTCCTGGATTCAGATCTTTTCAGCTGTAGAAGATTTGATGAATTGATGTGCTTGCCTCCATTCCTTTATTGATTGAAATGTATTGTCCCATTAATTGAAACGAATGAATGAAGCACGAATTGATATATCTGGGGTAAAAAATTCAATAAAATCATGTTATATATAAAATTGTGTCTTAGAAACACTATTTCAAATCTATATATTATGTTGGGATACTAGAAATCCAAACCCTAGTTCTTTAAGGAAAAAATTCAATATAATTTATGTTATACAAAATGTTGTCTTAGAAGCATTGAATTATATTTGTTATATTTGCATTCTTTTTGCTTAGAATTTTTAACGAATTGTGTTATTTTGCGATTATTTGGGTAACAGTATTGTTTTAATAGTGGCGTTCACCTTCATTCCTTGTTGGTAAGTATGAAGTTTTAATAGAGAATTTCAAGATTTTGTTTTTTCTTTTAAATTATTCCTTTTTTTATTTATTTATCCTCTTTGAGATCAACATTTCGTTGGTGATTTCAATCTTTTTTTTTCCCTTAGATCTTTTTCCTTTTCAAAGTGTGATGATATTGTGTTTGCCGGAGTCATGTAATATGGCCACTCCTAACGATCTTGTTTGGTTACGTGATTGAAAAATTTTTTTTTGAAAGGGGAATATTCATTCAATTAGATAGATAAAATATCATGATACAAAGCATCCATGGTGGTGGGGGAGAGTCCTCCATCTGTACAAATCCTCATCTAAAGTATGTTCTAGCATGTTGAGCCAAAGCATGGGCTACCCCATTACCAACCCTCCTAATGCAGCAAACCTCAAACCAATGCAATCTCCTTATCAAATGGGAATATCATCCACTACATTACCAAATAATGAAGTGTTTTGCTAAGAAGAATCTATAGCTTGAATTACATTACTGTTATCACCTTCAATAATCAACCCGGGAAATTCAGCATCCACTGCAAATTCTAAGCTCTCCGACGAAGCAAGCAACTCTCCTTCTATCACTGGTGTGCACATACAGTCCAGCAGCATCATAGCAGCCATTACCTCTCCCTTTTCATTTCGAACAATTGCTCCAAACCCAGTTCTGCCTAAGTCCTGAAGATAATGCAGCATAAAATTAGCTTGTATGCCTCTGATGGTGGTGGTTTCCATACCTCTCCATTTAGTTGCTATCTCGGCTGAACATGTAAGCTTTGTTTGAGCCGATTGATAATCTTCAATGCACTCCTCAGCACGTTTGTTCAGGCAATCAGACTCTTCATTTTTCCTCCATGCAGCAATGAATTTCCCTGGTTCCAGATCAGCCATGCTTGGGTCCTGAATAGTTCAATCTCTTCTAAACTCAGCCACTCCAAAATTTCCTCCATCAATTGCAACAAATCAGACTGACCATGCTTGTATTTTTGCGGTTTACAGACACTACCAGCCCAAATATCTTGAGCCACTGCACAATCCCACAGAGCATGGATTGTGGATTCCGATTCTCTTGTACATAAGGAACATTTGTCTTCATGGATTACCTTTCTTGTTAGGTTTACCACTATTGGCAAAATCTCATGGCAAGCTCGCCATGCAAAAACTTTAATTTTATTAAGGATCCGTAGCTTCCAAATTGCCGTCCAAACCTTTTTTGCAACATAGCCCCCAATGTTCCAACTCGATCTGCATCATTAAGGATACTTCTCGCCACATGATAAGCAGACTTGACAGTAAACTTACCCCTTGGATTTGGCATCCAAACTATGGTATTAGTTACATATCTTCGACTCAATGGGATTTGGCAGATTGCATCAGCTTCTTCTTTATGAAAGATGGTTTGAATGTCCTCATATCTCCATATATTCAGCTCCGTATTGATTAGCTCACAGACACCA